>NC_090650.1:439706091-439943591 GCF_040937935.1 Hyperolius riggenbachi
TATCTGCCCACCCGGCTACCTAACTGCCTACCCTCCCACCTGGCTACCTAACTGCCCACCCGGCTACCTATCTACCCACACAGCTACCTATCTGCCTACCCTCCCACCCGGCTACCTATCTACCCACCGGCTACCTATCTACCCACCCAGCTACCTATCTACCCACCCAGCTACCTATCTGCCTACCCTCCCACCTGGCTACCTAACTGCCCACCCGGCTACCTAACTGCCCACCCAGCTACCTATCTGCCCACCTGGCTACCTAACTGCCTACCCTCCCACCCGGCTACCTAACTGCCCACCCAGCTACCTATCTGCCTACCCTCCCACCCGGCTACATAACTGCCTACCCGGCTACCTATCTGCCTACCATGCCATGGGCGTCCCTACATAGGGCAAAATGGGGCATGCGCACTCCCCTGGCTAGCTGCTGCCCCCCCCCTAGCTACCCGGACGTGGCTGGCCCGCCCGCCCTGGGGTGGCAGCGGAGAGAGAAAAGAAGCGGCAGGCACAGCGGCGCTGCCTGCCGCATCACTTAATTCTAAAGGGGGGAGCGAGAGAGGGGGAGCCCCAAGGTAAGGGAAGGGGGAGGGGGAAACGTCCTCCCTTCCCCACCGCTTCTCTTCTCTCTCCGCTGCCACTGAGGACACCTATAGATCTGGCTATTTAAACTGGGGACACCTATAGACCTGTCTATCTATACTGGGGGGCCCTGTCACTACCTAAACTAGGGGCTCCTGTCACTATATACACTGGGGGGGGGGTCCCTGTCACTGCATACACTGGGGGGCTCCTGTCATACCTAAACTGGGGGTACCTGTCACTAACTGAACTGGGGGGGCGCCTGTCAATACCTGAACTGGGGGCACCTGTCACTACCTGAACTGGGGGGCACTGTCACTACCTAAACTGGGGGCTCCTGTCACTACATACCCTGGGGGGCACCTGTCACTACAAACACTGGGGGCTCCTGTCACTACATACCCTGGGGGGCACCTGTTACTACCTTAACTGGGGGGCACCTGTCACTACAAACACTGGGGGCTCCTGTCACTACCTAAACTGGGGGGGTATCTGTCACTAACTAAACTGGGGGGGCTCCTGTCGCTACCTAAACTTGGGGGTCCTGTCACTACCTAAGCTGGGAGGCTCCTGGTGCTACCTAAACTAGGGTGCCCCTGTCACTACCTAAACTATCCAGGCCAGCCCAGCATCACCACCAGCCAACCAGCCCAGAATCACTGTCAAAAAGGCCACAGCATCACCACCAACAGTCAGGCCAACATTTACTTCAACCAGCCAAGTACAGCCCAGCATCACCGCCAGGCCGGCCACAGCATCACCGCCAGGCCTTTCAGCCCACACATCATCCCCAATCCAGCCAAAAACAGTATTGCCTGGCACAGCAGCCAGTAGAGGAGATTCAGAAGCCAGGTGAGAGGTGTCTACCATATTAAGTGGGCATTCTGCCTATTTATGTGAAATGCTGTTTATTTATGTGCCTCATGACTGCTGAATTTGTCTTGTTGGGGGCCTCATGGTTACTGAATTTGTCTTGTTGGGGGCCTCATGGTTACTGAATGTCTTGTTGGGGGCCTCATGATTGCTGAATTTGTCTTGTTGGGGGCCTCATGATTGCTGATTTTGTCTTGATGGGGGACCTCATGATTGCTGAATTTGTCTTGTTGAGGGTCACATGATTGCTAACTGCGAGACTATGGAAAGCTGAATCATCATCATATGAGACAATAGCTACTTTTTAGCTTTTTAAAACAGAAAATAAAACTGGGAGGTTCTAAAAACAAAAAACAAAAAAAAGAATACATTTTTCAGGAGTAGGATGGATGAAATTGTTTATCTTCACAGTTTATTTTCAACTTGGATTTTCCATAATGTTCATGTATGAGTTAAAACGTTTTTATTTAGTTTAAATTGCTGTTGCCACTTTGCAATAGATAAGTGACTTTTGGGTTGCAGTTTGGGCACTCTGCCTTCAAAAGGTTCGCCACCACTGTCCTAATCTAATGTCCCACCATTCATGCAAATTTGTCTCCACCCATGACTACACCCACATTCTGGTCCATGACCACACCCAATTCTTCCATGACCGCACCACTTCTTCCCCCTCCCCCTTTTTTCTATCTGCCCACCCGGCTAGCTATCTGCCCGCCCTCTCACCCTGCTAGCTATCTAACCTATACTGGGGGCAGCTACCTATCTAACCTATACTGGAGGCACCTACCAATGTAACCTATACTGGGGGCAGCTACCTATGTAACCTGTATTGGGGGCATCTACCTTGCTAGCCTTTACTGGTGGCAACTATACTGGCTACCTATATTGGAGGCACCTACCTAACTAACCTATACTGGGGGCACCTACCTATCTAACCTATGCTGAGGGAAACAATTCTGCTACCTATATTAGCCCACTGCCTTACTGTTACAGTTACATTACAATTACCCCCCACCCATGTGATGTCATGTCCACACCCATTTTTTTTGTCGCTGCGCGCTTTGCTTTTTTTGGGGGGGGGGGGGTGTTGGTAAATTATCCGCACCGGGTGTCAAACACCCTAGCTACGCCACTGGAGGGGGGCACAGCTTGGAAGGGGGGGAATTGGGCACAGAGCGGCGGGGAGGGGAGAAAGCGTCCCCCCCCTCCCTCACCTAGGGCCCCCCCTTCCGCGCACCCCCCTCCTCCAGAAGTGCAGCCAGCAGCGAGCGGAGAATAGCTACAGAGATGATGCTATCTCCGCTCCGAGTCCGCATGCCGCTGCCCTGCTGGTCTCTGACTGTAGTGTGTGACGCTGTCCAATCACGCTCTCGCAGTACTTCCTGCTAGAGCGTGATTGGACAGCGTCACTACAGGAGACAGAGACCAGCAGGGCAGCAGCGGCATGCGGAGCGGAGATAGCATCATCTGAAGCTGGTAAGCTATACTCCGCTCGCTGCTGGCTGCACTTCTCGAGGAGGGGGGTGCGCGGAAGGGGGGGCCCTAGGTGAGGGAGGGGGGGAGGCTTCCCCGCTGATCTGTGCCCTCTGCCCCCCCTTCCAAGCTGGGGGGGACTTGCATTGTGTGGGGGTATCTCTGCCACCAACCTGATTGCATTGTGTGGGGGTATCTCTGCCACCAACCTGATTGCATTGTGTGGGGGTATCTGCAGCCAACCTGATTGCATTGTGTGGGGGTATCTGCAGCCAAACTGATTGCATTGTGTGGGGGTATCTGCAGCCAAACTGATTGCATTGTGTGGGGGTATCTGCAGCCAAACTGATTGCATTTTGTGGGGGTATCTGCCGCCAAACTGATTGCATTTTGTGGGGGTATCTGCCGTCAACCTGATTGCATTTTGTGGGGGTATCTGCCGTCAACCTGATTGCATTGTGTGGGGGTATCTGCCGTCAACCTGATTGCATTTTGTGGGGGTATCTGCTGCCATTTGACTACTTGATGAATTATCATGAGGCATGTAACTACTTGAATATACAATGTATCTGGTCGGACCTAATCTCTGTGAATAACGCCGCTACTTATTTTGTGTTTTGTATTTTTTTTTTAAGTCTGCCCATGACTCATCATGACCACGCCGATGTTCCAGTGCATGGTGACACCCATTTAGTTTCGCATTTAGACATATCCCTATTGGAGACTGTCCTCAGAATTGCTCACAATCTATTCCCTACCATAAAGTCATGCAAAATTTCTAGAGTACATGTGTATGTGAGCCCAAAATGGGGGGGGGGGAGGAGCTGGATAGGGGGGTGGGCCCCAGGCTGAAACTTCCTTGGTGGGCCCTTGGTGTCCCAGTCCCACCCTGCATGCTCCCATCCAGTGACTAAGCATTACCTTGTACTCATGCAGTGCTGTGTGATCTGGTTTTCATGTATTCCTGTATTGTCTTATTGCTGTATGTCACCCCTAAATATTCTCTGTAACCTTAAAGGGGCACTTTGGCGAAAAATTGTAACATTTAAAATATGTGCAAACATATACAAATAAGAAGTATGTTTTTTTCCAGAGTAAAATGAGCCATACATTACTTTTCTTCTATGTTGCTGTCACTTACAGTAGGTAGTAGAAATCTGACAGAAGCAACAGGTTTTGGACTAGTCCATCTCTTTATGGGGGATTCTCAGGGATTTATTTTCAAAAGCACTTAGTGAATGTCAGCGAGCAGGGAAGCTGACCAGCATCATTGTTTAAATCCTTTTTAGGGAATATGTTTATAAAGAATAAAAGCCTTGCTGAGAATCCCCTATGAAGAGATAGACTAGTCCAAAACCTGTCGGTTCTGTCAGATTTCTACTATCGACTGTAAGTGACAGCAACATAAGAGAAAAGTAATTTATGCCTCATTTTACTCTGGAAAAAATGTACTTCTTATTTGTCTATGTTTACAGATATTTTCAATTTTTCGCCATTGTGTCCCTTTAACTAATGTTCAGCGCTGTGTAATATGTTGGCACTTTATAAATACAATAAATGAATAACAATGCTGGAGAAGGTTTGGGCGCATTACCTTGTGTGTGCCGCCGCGGCTACAGGCTTGTGTGAGCAGGGGCGTAGGAATAGACCCTGCAGCCCCTGCAGTTGCAGGGGGGCCCCTAGCAAGTCAGGGGCCCGGAGGAGGAAAGGCTGTCACCACCGGCGTACCTACCGGGGATGCGACTCTCTCAGCCGCAGGGGGGCCCGGCCGCCCGGGGCTGCTCTGGGGCCCGCTCACTGTCCGTGGGGGGAGCGCTGCTCTGGACCCCCCAGAAAGGTGCTCAACTGGCCGCAGCGTCTAATAGACGCTGCGCCAGTTCATTCCCCGCAGCCCCGCTTCAGCAGCCTGCATAGTCTCCGGCAGGCAGAGCAGGGCTACGGCAAGATGGCCGCCGAAGAAGCCCTACACTGGAGACTTTGTGTCTCTAGTACAGGGCTTCGGCAGCCATCTTGCCGTAGCCCTGCACTCTGCCTGTCAGCGCGGGAGATGTGCTGCAGGAGGACTCGGGGAGCTGCGAGCCAGAGATGCCGGGAGAGGAGAAGACTTCTGTCAGGTAAGTGAATTGTTTTTTTTTCACAGGTGCATTTTTTTTTCTAGTGTCTGCTGCCTACATTGTGATTTTCAGGTGTCTGCTGCCTACATTGTGATTTTCAGGTGTCTGCTGCCCACATTGTGATTTTCAGGTGCCTGCTGCCCACATTACGATTTTCTGGTCACTGCTGCCCACATTACGATTTTCTGGTCACTGCTGCCCACATTGCGATTTTCTGGTCACTGCTGCCCACATTGCGATTTTCTGGTGTCTGCTGCCCACATTACGATTTTCTGGTGTCTGCTGCCCACATTACGATTTTCAGGTGTCTGCTGCCCACATTACGATTTTCAGGTGTCTGCTGCCCACATTATGATTTTCTGGTGTCTGCTGCCCACATTGCGATTTTCTGGTGTCTGCTGCCCACATTACGATTTTCAGGTGTCTGCTGCCCACATTGCGATTTTCAGGTGTCTGCTGCCCACATTGCAATTTTCAGGTGTCTGCTGCCCACATTGTATTTTTCAGGTGTCTGCTGCCTACATTGTGATTTTCAGGTGTCTGCTGCCCACATTGTGATTTTCAGGTGTCTGCTGCCCACATTGTGATTTTCAGGTGCCTGCTGCCCACATTATGATTTTCTGGTGTCTGCTGCCCACATTACGATTTTCTGGTCACTGCTGCCCACATTGCAATTTTCTGGTCACTGCTGCCCACATTGCGATTTTCTGGTGTCTGCTGCCCACATTACGATTTTCTGGTGTCTGCTGCCCACATTACGATTTTCAGGTGTCTGCTGCCCACATTACGATTTTCAGGTGTCTGCTGCCCACATTATGATTTTCTGGTGTCTGCTGCCCACATTGCGATTTTCTGGTGTCTGCTGCCCACATTACGATTTTCAGGTGTCTGCTGCCCACATTGCGATTTTCAGGTGTCTGCTGCCCACATTGCGATTTTCAGGTGTCTGCTGCCCACATTGCGATTTTCAGGTGTCTGCTGCCCACATTACGATTTTCTGGTCACTGCTGCCCACATTGCGATTTTCTGGTCACTGCTGCCCACATTGCGATTTTCAGGTGTCTGCTGCCCTCATTACGATTTTCAGGTGTCTGCTGCCCACATTACGATTTTCAGGTGTCTGCTGCCCACATTACGATTTTCTGGTGTCTGCTGCCCACATTACGATTTTCTGGTGTATGCTGCCCACATTAGGATTTTCTGGTGACTGCTGCCCACATTGCGATTTTCTGGTGACTGCTGCCCACATTGCGATTTTCTGGTGACTGCTGCCCACATTGCGATTTTCTGGTGACTGCTGCCCACATTAGGATTTTCTGGTGTCTGCTGCCCACATTACGACTTTCTGGTGTCTGCTGCCCACATTACGACATTCTGGTGACTGACTGCTGCCCACATTAGGATTTTCTGGTGACTGCTGCCCACATTAGGATTTTCTGGTGACTGCTGCCCACATTACGATATTCTGGTGACTGCTGCCCACATTAGGATTTTCTGGTGACTGATGCCTACATTGCAATTTTCTGGTGACTGCTGCCCACATGGCGATTTTCTGGTGACTGCTGCCCACATTGCGATTTTCTGGCCCACATTACGATTTTCTGGTGAACACTGCCCACGTTACGATTGTCTGGTGAATGCTGTCCACGTTACGATTTTCTGGTGAACGCTGCCCACATTACGATTTTCTGCCCCACATTACGATTTTCTGGTGAACACTGCCCAAGTTACGATTGTCTGGTGAATGCTGTCCATGTTACAATTTTCTGGTGAACTCTGCCCACATTACGATTTTCTGTCCCACATTACGATATTCTGGTGAACGCTGCCCACATTACGATTGTCTGGTGAATGCTGCCCACGTTACAATTTTCTGGTGACTGCTGCTCACGTTACTATTTTCTGGTGACTGGTGCCCACATTACGATTTTCTGGTGAACTCTGCCCACATTACGATTTTCTGGCCCACATTACGATTGTCTGGTAAAATGCTGCCCACTTTACAATTAATTTACAGTGAAACGCTGCCCCATTACGATTATTTGGCACCTATGGGGGGCCCCATCCAAATATTCGCAGTGGGGCCCAGTGATTTCTAGTTACGCCCCTGTGTGTGAGGGATCAATTGTGGCGCCTGTACAGGGTTTTCCCAACCAAATCAGATGAATTGGGCACTGGGTATGCCAGAAGCTCTATCAATGGCCATACATCTCTCGACTTGGCGGCCTATCGACCATCCAACTCAATAATTATTATGGAGTCAGATAAAAATTGGTGCTGCCAAGAGTATGCCTGAACAACAATGCAACCAATCTTAGGCTGAAATGGTTTGCATGCATTGATTGGACACGCTGGGAAATCTCTGACGTGCTCGATCGGGTGCACAATGATAAGGGCTTGTGATTATTTATGTATGACAAACGCAATAACAAATGCCGTCCCCGAGTGTCTGCCACTGTGTTCACATTCTTCTTCCTCATTTGCGGACCATGTGGTCGCTGGCGTATGTGACATCATACACCCGCCCCATGTGCAACACAGCGGCAACCACATGGCGCGCCACAGAGGAAGAAGAATGCGGACACGGTGGTGGACACTCGCAGGACGGCAGACAGGTAAAGTATTCATGACCGGGCACCAGGGTGATTTATCTAACATTGGGGGGGGGGGGGGGGGGTGGCGGAGCCAGCGCTGGACTGCCTGCAGCTACAGGGGAGGGGGAAGCCTCACTGGGACCCTGAGGCTTCTTCCTCCCGAGGCGAGTACCCCCCAAGGGAACTTTTTTTTGCTACAGAGTCTCTTTAAAGCTGAATTATCACAAATACCTTCTGTTTTAAGTAAGGGAAACTTATATTTAACCTTGCTTTTTAGTAGTAGGGCTTTTGGGTCTCTCTTAGCCCTTACACTCCCCTGTTGTAAATACTGGTGGACCTCCGTGGCACCCAAGTTGACGTAACTCACACTTTAGGGCTGCTATATGATCATTTCCCATCTGGTTTTCAGTCCACAAGTCATTTTTGTGCTCACTATCCATGTAATCCTTCAGGAATGGAGTTATAAAGTCAGTCATTATAAATTGTAAACATTCAGAATAAAGTGTTTTTTTACAATTTTGAATTGGGGCCAACATCTGTTGCCCAGCTGTCACGTCTGGTGCGTTTTTATTTGCGAGATCCCTTATTTACTTCTGAGAATCACGTTTAGTGCATGACTCACGTACTTTAGAGCATATTATTTCATGTAGCTGTATTAATCAGCCAGCTACTGATCATATGCTTCTGTTTATTAGTCATGTACGGCAAATATCTCTTCATTATGTTTAGGCACCAGGGATGTATCCTTATATTGTACCGTGTCCAAGGATGAAAGCCATGAATTAAAGCAGATCGTATTTCAGGCCTGCATAATATGCATCCTTACCATCATTCCTACATAGCTAGTCCTCCCAGCCACCCTGCTACCGCCATGTGACCATGCCACACCATGTGACCATGCCACACCCGATCTCTGCATCAGAACAGCAATATGTCATACTCACCGCCCCACACCCGGCTCTGGTTCAATGTCTTCATTTGTATCGCCCTATTCAAATTTTTATAGTACACAGATCCATTTGCTTCCAAAACACATACACTATATCCTAAGGCCATGAACTGCGACATAGGTCTACAGAGTCTCTACAACCATCAGAAGTACTATCTGAAGACTCCTTGACAAAGGGAGTAAGCGTAGGCAGACTTTCAAACTGGAGGAGAAAACTGAAATTACAACTTTCCAACAAAGGTGTAAACGGTAGACATACCGTACCTCCTAACATTTTGAAATCAGAAAGCGGGACACTTAGGCCACACCCCTAACCACACCCCGACACCCAATCATGCAACCCATAAAGATTTTATCCCAAAACGTATGTGGGTGGGAAGGAAGGTGCCCGTGGGTGAGGAGGAAAGTGCCCGTGGGTGCTGAGGAGGGTACCACTGGAGAGGAGGCAAAAAAAATGTATCAAGGCGTCAGCCGCACCATTGAGGGATACGGGGCCGGCATCACATTCCTCCCTCCCTAACTCTGAATGCGTCCCCCTGTGTCCCCCCCCCCCCCCTGCTGCAGAGTAAGTGTGCGCAGCGGAGCGGGCTGCCATCTTACAATTCATCCTTCTCTTCTCTGCTTCCTGTTTCCTTCTCTGCTTCCTGTTTCCTGACAGGAAGCAGATTGAAGTCGGCTGCCGGTATGCATGGATGAATGGTAAGAGGACAGCCTGCTTTGCTGCGCACACTGATTCTGCAAGCAGGGGGGCACATTCAGAGGTAGGGAGGGAGGGATGTGATTCTGGCATCCCGCATACCGCATTGGCATTATTTTTTACTCCTCACTGCCAAGCGGGTTCACACTAAGCACATGTGACAGACATGACAGAGTCTGGAGACGCTGTGGCCAGCATGACCCGTTTGGCAGTGGGTCAGTAATGGTGCGGGGTGACGTGTGTGTATGCGCCGCAATCACTCGAAAACGGCTTGACTTATTTGAACGAAACTTGGTATACAGATTCCCCCCTGCTTACCTGGGCGGAGCTACAAACAGCAAATCAAATTTCACCCATTCATGTCAATGGAAAAAATGGAAAAGGCTGCCATTCTCACAGTAATCAAGCCAGAGTCCCCACACTTGGCACAGTTGGTCACTTGGTGACCGAGGTTACAAATCTAGGAAAATTGGGCGGAACATAGAGCAGCCAATCAAATTTCAGCCATTCATTTTTAATGTGAAAATGTAAACTGCAGCCATTCTTACACTGTTAATCACAGGGTTCTCAAACTTGGCACAGTTGGTCACTGGGTGAATGAGATTAAGATTCAGGAAAGTGGGTGGAGCCTACAGCAGCCAATCAAAATTCACCTATTGATTTTCAAGGGGAATATTTAAACAGCTGCCATTCTTACACTGTTAATGGCAGAGGCTTCAGACTTGCTACAATCAGTCATTGCGTGACTGGGGTCCAAATTCACTGAAGGGGTGGGGCCACAAAAAGCCAATCAGATTTCGTTGCTGGATAAACTGCTTCCATTCACACATTTTTGATGCCAGGAACCTGAAAGCTCACAAAGTTGATCATTGAGTGACTGTGTGTCCAGGTTACAAAAGGTGGGCGGAGCCAAAAACAAAATTTGCTGGTGAAATATAAACTGCAGCCATTATTTTACTATTAATGACAGGGTTCTCAAACTTTGCACAGTTGGTCACTGGGTGACTGAGATTAATATCCAGGAAAATGAGTGGAGGCTACAACAGCCAATCAAAATTCACCTGCTGATTTTCAAGGGGAATATTTAAATTGCTGCCATTCCAGTAACTTGATAGAGTAGGTAGACCGTATAGCAGGGCCCCAAACCACCCAGATTTGTCGGGACGGTCCCGATTTTGGGTGGCCGTCCTACTGTCCCGTGCTGAACCCCCCCCCCCCCCCCCGGATCCCGGCCGCTGGGGAGAGAGGAGGGAAAAAAACGACCCGGGATACGGTATGCGGCATGGAAGGCCGCCGCCATTAAACTTCTCCCTCCCTCCCTCCTAATATGCCCCCCAGTGTCCCCTTCCCCCCCGCAGAGTAAAATGTGCAGCGGAGCGGGCTGTAAATCTTACCACTGCCTCTCTGCACCGGGATGTCATCTGGTCTTCTCGCTTCCTGCTTCCTGGAGCTGGAAGCCGAGAAGACCAGATGGGATCCTGGTACTCAGCGGAGAGGCAATGGTAAGAGTTACAGCCCGCTCCGCATTTTTTACTCTGCGGGGGGGAAGGGGACACTGGGGGGCATATTAGGAGGGAGGGAGGGAGAAGTATAATGGCGGCGGCCATCCATGCCGCATACCATATCCCGGGCTGGTGCCTCGATCGTTTTTTATTCCCCCCTCTCTCTCTGCCCACCCACGGCCACTCTCACCCTCTTCCCCACCCACTGGCACCCTCACATGCCTCCCCTTTTGTTAATTAATTAACATTAATTAATAATTATTTAAAAAAACATGTTGGTGGGCGTGACTAGGGGGTGGGTGTGTGGCCAGGGGTGTGGCCTAAGTGTCCCATTTTCTAGCATTAAAATGTTGGGAGGTATGGGGTAGAGGCCGGCACCATCTATAGTTAAAAAGATAGTAAATAATGCTGTAGTGTTTGTGTTCTGCAGGTAATACACAGTTCAGGGGTACTTTAGTCCTTGTGCCAGAATCACACGGACCCCCCGTGGGGTCCTGAGAGGTATAGAATACCAGAATTACCCCCACAGCTTGCTGGTATGTATATTCTGGTCTTCCTCTCTGTTTCTCCTGATATTTCTGCATGGGTCTCACCTCGCTACCACCAGAACCCTCTGCAGCCTCCATAATCACACACAACTCTCTTTGTAATAAGAAATAATTGCTATTTCACACAGCACAGCGGCTCAGAATGCTGTCTAGGATTCGGTTACTGCCGTGTGGCCTTTGTTGCCATGCTCTCCAATCAGAGCCCATTCTCTGCTCCCGCTTGATGCCCTGTTATTTGGCTAGACGACGCACACCGCAGGATCGCACTGCCAGTGATTGCACATGACAAGTTTAAAGAGCAGAACCCGAGGCTGACAACACTTGATTAGCAACAATCCTAGCGAGAAAACTGAATGCACACTGATTTGGTAAACTTTGAAACAAGCAGACGGTAAAAGGGAAGCTGATGTTATTTACTGACTTTTAAGGAGAAGTTTTGTGCAGGCAAAGGTCAGATGAGGGCGCTCTAGAGTTTGGTAACACCACCACCACCATTTAATAATGCAATATACAGGTTTTACTACTGTTTCCTTCTACAGTGAGGGAAAGAACTATTTGATCCCCTGCTGATTTTGCTTGCTTGCCCTCTGACCCAGAAATGACCAGCCTATGATTGTAATGGTAGGGATGTTGTAGGCGTGAGAGGCAGAATAACTACAAAAGAACCCTGAAAAACCCAGCACCCCAAAGTCAGAGTTCGATGTGCATTGTAATGAGTGAAATAAGTATTTGATCCCCTATGAACCAGCAAGATTATAGGCACCATGGGGTCTTCACTGTATGCAGGTAACGAGCTGAGATTAGGACCACCCTCTGTAAGGGAGTCCTCCTAATCCCAGTTTATTACAGGGCCTGTATAAAAGACACCCGTCCACAGAAGCAGTCAATCAGATTCCAAACTAGCCACTATGGCCAAGACCAAAGAGCTGCCCAAGGATGTCAGGGACAAGAACGTAGACCTGCACAAGGCTGGACTGGGCCACAGACTATCGCCACGCACCTTGGTGAGAAGGTGACAACAGCACCTGGCCCAAAGCACAGAATTTACAAGCATGTGATAGAAACTTCCCAAATAGTGTGCAAAAAAAAAAAGAAGAAACAAATAAAAAACAAAAAACCAAACAAAACACAATTACAGTGCTGCCCATAATTATTCATAACCCTGGCAAATTTTGACTAAAAGTTACTTTAATGCAACCTGCAAGTCATTTTTTGATGGGAAATGACATAGGTGTCTCCCAAAACATAATAAGACGATGTACAAAAAACAATTCTCAGCTTTTATTTACATTTGAGCAAAAAGCCTTCTCAATAATCAATAGAAAAGCCTTTATTGGCTTTTACAGCAATCAAACGTTTCATATAATTGCAGACCAGCTTTTGAATGTCTCCATGAGTATTTTTGTCCATTCATCTTTAGCAATGAGCTCCAAATCTTTCAGGTTGGAGGGTCTTCTTGCCATCACCCTGATCTTTAGCTCCCTCCACAGATTCTCAATTGGATTCAAGTCAGAGATCCCCTAAAATGAACCAGGAGGAAGCCCAGATGTAGATAAAACTAGATTAAAACTACTAAAAACAGGCCAATACAAGCGCCTAAAAGTCATCAAATACAAATAACTCAATGCTTTGATTCCAAAACACAACATGGTAACAATGAGTTACAATAGCTGTGTGCCAATGGACGTATAGTGGGGCCATATGTAGAGACGGCCTGAACAGTTCGCCGGCGGACAGTTTCCGGCGAATTTCCGCTGTTCGCATTCGCGCCGAACTGCAAACATTTGACGTGTTCAATCCGCCCCCTATACGTCATCATAGAGTCAAACTTGAACCCCTTACCTCACAGTCAGACACATGGCAGCCAATCAGCTAGCACCCCTTCCTGGACCCTACACCTCCCTAATAAAAGGCAGTTGTGGTGGCCATATTGGATTCATTTTCTACTGTAAAGGTGCCCATACACTCGTCAGATTAGCAACAGATAGATCATCAGATGGATTTCTTATCTATCTGATGTGTTTTTAGAACATTTTTTACTAGGATAGACTTCCAATAGATTTCAGTTTGAAATCTATTGAAATTCGATGTGATGGCATTTTTTTGCCATCAGATTTCCATTAGGGTCAATGCAAAATGATAAGCAATCTCATCAGATCGACCTAGATTTTCCACCCTGCCAGTTCGATGGAAATCCATCGAAATCGTTTGAAATCGATCGGTCGATTGGCCAACCGATTTGCAGTCGATCAATCGATCGATCGATTTTGATCGATCGATCGGCCAGAAAATCGGCTAAGTTTATGGGCCCCTTTAGTGAGAGCAGGGTTAGATTTGCAGCAGATAGGTAGGGAAAGCATTAGCTGGGCCTGTGTTCTTGTTTCTTACTTGCTGTGAAAGCACTCCAAATAGCCCTTTTGAGGGCTATTACATCGGTCTCCTGTTTTTTATTTTGTGTGTCACACTCCACAGTCCACTGACACCCAGAGCTGTGCACACTGCTATTGTGGCCACATTAAGTTGCAGGCACAAAGTACCAGTGCATTATTTGTAGGAATGTAATGGGATTTCTGCCCTTTAAAAGGGGAACTGAAGAGAGCGGTATATGGAGGCTGTCGTGTTTATTTCCTTTTAAGCAATACCAGTTGCCCGGCAGCCCTGCTGGTCTATCTCTCTGCAGTGGTATCTGAATAAAACCAGAAACAAGCATGCAGCTACTCTTGTCAGATCTGACTTTAAAGTCTGAACCACTGAAACACCTGATCTGCTGCATGCTTGTTCAGGGGCTATGGCTAATAGTATTAGCGGCAGAGGATCAGCAGGGCTGCCAGGCAACTGGTATTGCTTAAAAGGAAATAAACATGACAGCCTCCATACACCTCTCCCTTCAGTTCCCCTTTAAGGATTAAAACCCGACGCTGCGTCAACTCCATAATTTTTGGTGTGACTTTTGCCATGGATCCCCCTCCGGCATGCCACAGTCCAGGTGTTAAACCCCTTAAAAACAACTTTTCTTTCACTTTTGTGGCTAGAAACAGTCCCTGTAGGTTTTAAAATTTGCCTTGCCATTGAAGTCTATGGCAGTTCACATGTTCGCGAACATTTGCGAACCCATAATTTGATGTTTGCGACATCTCTATCCATATGCCCTTACATAGTGCACTGAATATGGGAAGTTTAACCACTTATGTCCCAGCGGTCTCTGCATCCTTAAGGACCATGGATCGCTGGTACAATAACGACAGAATCCCGATGAATCGACGCATATACCCACCGCAACCGTCATCACCCCCGCATGCCGAGATCCTCCTGACATCCACTATGCCATCTCTATGATGGCAGAGTCATGTGAGCCGATCAGGAGCCGCTTTAATTGGCTCCTTACTGTGTCTATCAATGTAAGCCTATGGGAGTTGCTTACATTGATAGACACGGCCAGGAACCAATGAAATCGGCTCCTGACCGGCTCACAGGGCTCTGCTGTCATAGAGACAGGCAGAGCCAGTGAGCTGCGGCGAGAGACGTCAGGATTCAGCGGCAAGATCGGCGGGGAGCGATGGAAACTGCGAATTCACGCTGCGGTGGTGATTGAAATCTACGTCCTGCCAGCCAGATGACCACCAAAACAGGGCGTAGATTTCAATCACCGTGGTCCTTATGTAGTTAAAGAAAAGGGGGGGGCATATTCCAAAACAAATAGCTCCCCAATGGGAGGAAAGTGGATTTTCCAGGATCCTAGTGTTCCTTTGTGAATTAACCCCAACATATCTTTCTCTTTTTTTTTCATAGCGTTCCTCTTTACTTTTACTCCATTTGCACCAATTATTTATCCTGCTATGTTAAACACCAGAAGCTCTTTTTCCGCTGATCCCCGGTTGCGACAATAATAAAATCCAGATTTATGTTTATGACTTTAATGCCCCTCAATTAATTCCATCGGAAGGTGTAATATTTTTTCCTTTCCTTGCAGTAAGCCATGAAAATACCTCTTCTCTGCTTTCCCTCTCAGAGAAATAACATCCCTGAAAAAGGTTAATGAGATCATTCGCATTACAAGCGGCGGAACGCGCGGTGACCCAGCCCGTAAAACGCGCCAGAATGGGGTCTGCTTATCTCCAGTGCCACCAATAACTCGAAAGGTTGTTGCAGCCACTTTGAGGGAGACGCTTAATTTATTTTCAGAGAAAACTATTTAGAAATACCACATTTCTTAGTGACATGAAATACACTGGGGGACAATAGACGAGCACTTCAGAAAAGTCGCCAAACTCTTTATCATTCTGAGACCTCTTACCTGAAGAGTTATCATTTCCAACCTAGCGGGGATTCTGCTGCCTATTACAAGTCATATATGGAAAACTGGGCATAATTCAAGACTAGTTTTTATTGCAGTCCTTCAGAAAAACTTTTCTCTTGAATTGTCGCACCTTACTTATTTTTCATCTCAAACAGGGGCGTTCCTAGGGTCCTTGAAGATCGGTGGCACCTGGGGGCACCAGGTGGGGCATACATGCGCGGCAAAAAATGGGTGTGGCCATTCTGTGAGTGGGCGTGGTCATGGGTGGGGCCAAATGTACATGAACTTAGCAGCAGTGTAAGCTACAGACAACGGGCCTGCCCATCGAAATATTGGATGGAGCTCAGTATAGGCATAGGCATAGGCAATCAGTATAGGCATAGATTAAAGATGTATACACACATACAATTTTGATTGGTCAATCACTGACCAATTTTACCACCCCCATGTAGTAAGTGGGCCAACAAACAATGAATTTTATGAACAGAGCTAAAATTGGCTAATCAAAATTGTATGTGTGTACCAGGCTTTACAGCTAATACTGTACATACTGAAGGTAGCAGGGATCAGCATACAATACAGCTGGTTTACAAGCAGTCAAGGCACAGAGTAACACCTTACACTGTACACACTGGAGGTAGATCAGCACACAGTGCAGGCACTAGAGAACAGCCTATACTGTACATACTGAAGGCAGCAGAGATCAGCACACACTGCAGCTAGGTTACTATCAGTACAGGCACAGAGTAACACCGTATACTGAAGGTAGCAGGGATCAGCATACAATACAGCTGGTTTACAAGCAGTAAAGGCACAGAGTAACACCTTACACTGTACACACTGGAGGTAGATCAGCACACAGTGCAGGCAGGGCCGGGCCGAGGCATAGGCTGGAGAGGCTCCAGCCTCAGGGCGCAGTGTAGGAGGGGGCGCACAATTCATTCAGCTGTCATTCCCAATTGTGTTTGAAGCAGAAATAAATAAGAAAAGGGGATACATGACAGTGACTGTAAGCCAGATAACTAGAGATTAAGGTGTTGGGGAGGTTGGGGGCCTTGGGGCACCTATTAGTCTAATAGCAATCAGTGTGTGACGGCTGGGGTGGGAGGGATGGGGGGGCGCACTTTGGTGTCTCAGCCTTGGGTGCTGAAGGACCTTGTCCCGCCTCTGAGTGCAGGCACTAGAGAACAGCGTATACTGTACATACTGTAGGCAGCAGAGATCAGCACACTGCAGCTAGTTTACTATCAGTACAGGCACAGAGTAACAGCTTATACTGGAGGTAGCAGAGATCAGCACACACTGCAGCTAGTTTACTATCAGTACAGGTACGGAGTAACAGCTTATACTGTATATACTGGAGGTAGCAGAGAGAAGCACACACTGCAGCCAGTTTACTATCAGTACAGGCAGAGTAACAGTTTATATAGTACATACTGAAGGCATCCGAGATCAGCACACACTGCAGCTAGTTTACTATCAGTACAGGCACAGAGTAACAGCTTATGCTGTACATACTGGGGGTAGCAGAGATCAGCAAACACTGCAGCTGGTTTACTATCAGTACAGGCACAGAGTAACAGCTTATACTGTACATACTGGGGGTAGCAGAGATCAGCACACACTGCAGCTAGTTTACTATCAGTACAGGCACATAGTAATAGCTTGTATTGTACATACTGGAGGTAGCAGAGATCAGCACACACTGCAGCTAGTTTACCATCAGTGCAGGCACAGAAAACAGCTCATACTGCACATTTTGGAGGTAGCAGAGATAAGTACACAGAGAAAGCACAGCACACAGGCCCAGCCAGTCCCAGGTGCTGTTTGGTTAGTGGCTGCTACTACTACTGGGCTGGCTGCAGGCTGGCTGGCTGTGTGGCTAGCTGGCTCTGCCTGCACGCTCTCCCCTCCTCCACCCCAAACCCCCACCTGGCTTGTGGCTACTACTGGGCTGGCTGGCTGTGTGGCTAGCTGGCTCTGGCTGCACTCTCTCCCCTCCTCCACCCCAACCCCCCACCTGGCTAGTGGCTACTGCTGGCTGCAGGCTGGCTGGCTGTGTGTGGCTAGCTGGCTCTGGCTGCAGACAGTGCTGCACTCTCCTCACCCCCTCACCCACCAAACCCCCGCCACTTGCAATTGCTGGGCCAGGGTGCCACTTACTGTGTGAATGCTCTTGGCTGCAGGCTGCCTGGTGGGTGGCCTCTGGCATCTGGCTGCAGGCAGTGGCACCTTGCTTGCTTCCTTCCTTGTCCAGGACTAGTCAGTGTCCACAAGGTGGTCTGTGGCATCTGGCAGTGGCAGGCCAGGGAGAGGGACGGCGGTGTACTGACTGAGTCAGTCACTCTGGCAGGCAGTGGCACAGTCACCAGTCCAAACCTGCCTGAGAGAGACACTGTGGGGGGCGCTGGACGAGCAGTGGTGAGGCGGCGAGGCCAGACGATGGTGGAGGCATGGAGCAGTCTGTGGCTGGTGTGCCTGAGGATCTGGCGGCAGGCTAAAGTTTTGCCGGGTGCGGACGGCGCAGCCAATATGACGCCATGTGCTCGCCTGGTGGTAGTGTTGGGCGAACAGTGTTCGCCACTGTTCGGGTTCTGCAGAACATCACCCTGTTCGGGTGATGTTCGGGTTCGGCCTAACACCTGATGGTGTTCGGCTAAACTGTTCGGCCATATGGCCGAACTAAGAGCGCATGGCCGAACGTTACCCGAACGTTTGGCTAGCACTGTGATTGGCCAAACGGGTCACGTGTAGTGTTGGGCGAACATCTAGATGTTCGGGTTCGGGCCGAACATGGCCGCGATGTTCGGGTGTTCGAGCCGAACTCCGAACATAATGGAAGTCAATGGGGACCCGAACTTTCGTGCTTTGTAAAGCCTCCTTATAAGCTACATACCCCAAATTTACAGGGTATATGCACCTTGGGAGTGGGTACAAGAGGGAAAAAAAATAGCAAAAAGAGCTTATAGTTTTTGAGAAAATCGATTTTAAAGTTTCAAAGGGAAAACTGTCTTTTAAATGCGGGAAATGTCTGTTTTCTTTGCACAGGTAACATGCTTTTTGTCGGCATGCAGTCATAAATGTAATACATATAAGAGGTTCCAGGAAAAGGGACCGGTAACGCTAACCCAGCAGCAGCACACGTGATGGAACAGGAGGAGGGTGGCGCAGTAGGAGAAGGCCACGCTTTGAGGCACAACAACCCAGGCCTTGCATGAGGACAAGAAGCGTGCGGATAGCAATTTGCGTTTTGTCGCCATGCAGTCATAAATGTAATACAGATGAGAGGTTCAATAAACAGGGACCGGAAACACTAACCCATCACAGATGTTCATTGTTCATGTTACTTGGTTGGGGTCCGGGAGTGTTGCGTAGTCGTTTCCAATCCAGGATTGATTCATTTTAATTTGAGTCAGACGGTCTGCATTTTCTGTGGAGAGGCGGATACGCCGATCTGTGACAATGCCTCCGGCAGCACTGCAACAGCGTTCCGACATAACGCTGGCTGCCGGGCAAGCCAGCACCTCTATTGCGTACATTGCCAGTTTGTGCCAGGTGTCTAGCTTCGATACCCAATAGTTGAAGGGTGCAGATGGATTGTTCAACACAGCTATGCCATCTGACATGTAGTCCTTGACCATCTTCTCCAGGCGATCGGTGTTGGAGGTGGATCTGCACGCTTGCTGTTCTGTGTGCTGCTGCATGGGTGTCAGAAAATTTTCCCACTCCAAGGACACTGCCGATACCATTCCCTTTTGGGCACTAGCTGCGGCTTGTGTTGTTTGCTGCCCTCCTGGTCGTCCTGGGTTTGCGGAAGTCAGTCTGTCGGCGAACAACTGGCTAGAGGAGGGGGAGGATGTCAATCTCCTCTTTAAAGTCTCCACAAGGGCCTGCTGGTATTCTTCCATTTTGACCTGTCGGACTCTTTCTTCAAGCAGTTTTGGAACATTGTGTTTGTACCGTGGATCCAGAAGGGTATAAACCCAGTAGTGTTGGGCGAACAGTGTTCGCCACTGTTCGGGTTCTGCAGAACATCACCCTGTTCGGGTGATGTTCGAGTTCGGCCGAACACCTGACGGTGCTCGGCCAAACCGTTCGGCCATATGGCCGAACTAAGAGCGCATGGCCGAACGTTCCCCGAACGTTCGGCTAGCGCTGTGATTGGCCGAACGGGTCACGTGGTTCGGACCCGAACGCGCTCTGATTGGCCGAACGGTCACGTGGTTCGGGTAAATAAATACCCGAACCACGTCATATCTCCGCCATTTGTCTGTGGGTTTAGCTTTGGGTAGGCAGGCAGGGTAGTTCGCGCTCCAGCCACGCTAGCCAGGGTCCCCCCTGTCATTGTGTCACTGCTGGGAACAGTAGTACACCGCTTGCTCAGCCACACTATATAGCATTCTGTTTACTGCCACTCTGTGTACCTCGCTCAGCCACACTATATAGCATTCTGTTTACTGCCACTCTGTGTCTGCTGGGAATAGTAGTACACCGCTTGCTCAGCCACACTATATAGCATTCTGTTTACTGCCACTCTGTGTACCTCGCTCAGCCACACTATATAGCATTCTGTTTACTGCCACTCTGTGTCTGCTGGGAATAGTGGTACACCGCTCGCTCAGCCACACTATATAGCATTCTGTTCACTGTTCTGTGTCTGCTTGGAATAGTGGTACACCGCTCGCTCAGCCACACTATATAGCATTCTGTTTACTGTTCTGTGTCTGCTGGGAATAGTGGTACACCGCTCGCTCAGCCACACTATATAGCATTCTGTTTACTGTTCTGTGTCTGCTGGGAATAGTGGTACACCGCTCGCTCAGCCACACTATATAGCATTCTGTGCACTGTTCTGTGTCTGCTGGGAATAGTGGTACACCGCTCGCTCAGCCACACTATATAGCATTCTGTTCACTGTTCTGTGTCTGCTGGGAATAGTGGTACACCGCTCGCTCAGCCACACTATATAGCATTCTGTTTACTGTTCTGTGTCTGCTGGGAATAGTGGTACACCGCTCGCTCATCCACACTATATAGCATTCTGTTCACTGTTCTGTGTCTGCTGGGAATAGTGGTACACCGCCCACTCAGCCACACTATATAGCATTCTGTTCACTGTTCTGTGTCTGCTGGGAATAGTGGTACACCGCTCGCTCAGCCACACTATATAGCATTCTGTTCACTGTTCTGTGTCTGCTGGGAACAGTAGTACACCGCTCGCTCAGCCAGAGTATATAGCATTGTGTTTACTGCCACTCTGTGTACACCGCTCAGCCAGACTATATACCATTGTTTACTGACACTCTGTGTACACCGCTCAGCCAGACTATATACCATTGTTTACTGACACTCTGTGTACACCGCTCAGCCAGACTATATACCATTGTTTACTGCCACTCTGATTCTGCTGGGAACAGTAGTACACCGCTCGCTCAGCCAGACTATATACCATTGTTTACTGACACTATATAGCAGACTATATAGCATTGTGTGTACACCGCTCAGCCAGACTATATACCATTGTTTACTGACACTCTGTGTACACCGCTCAGCCAGACTATATACCATTGTTTACTGCCACTCTGATTCTGCTGGGAACAGTAGTACACCGCTCGCTCAGCCAGACTATATACCATTGTTTACTGACACTCTGTGTACACCGCTCAGCCAGACTATATACCATTGTTTACTGCCACTCTGATTCTGCTGGGAACAGTAGTACACCGCTCGCTCAGCCAGACTATATAGCATTGTGTTTACTGCCACTCTGTGTACACCGCTCAGCCAGACTATATACCATTGTTTACTGACACTCTGTGTACACCGCTCAGCCAGACTATATACCATTGTTTACTGAAACTCTGTGTACACCGCTCAGCCAGACTATATACCATTGTTTACTGCCACTCTGATTCTGCTGGGAACAGTAGTACACCGCTCGCTCAGCCAGACTATATACCATTGTTTACTGACACTATATAGCAGACTATATAGCATTGTGTGTACACCGCTCAGCCAGACTATATACCATTGTTTACTGACACTCTGTGTACACCGCTCAGCCAGACTATATACCATTGTTTACTGCCACTCTGATTCTGCTGGGAACAGTAGTACACCGCTCGCTCAGCCAGACTATATACCATTGTTTACTGACACTCTGTGTACACCGCTCAGCCAGACTATATACCATTGTTTACTGCCACTCTGATTCTGCTGGGAACAGTAGTACACCGCTCGCTCAGCCAGACTATATACCATTGTTTACTGACACTATATAGCAGACTATATAGCATTGTGTGTACACCGCTCAGCCAGACTATATACCATTGTTTACTGACACTCTGTGTACACCGCTCAGCCAGACTATATACCATTGTTTACTGCCACTCTGATTCTGCTGGGAACAGTAGTACACCGCTCGCTCAGCCAGACTATATACCATTGTTTACTGACACTCTGTGTACACCGCTCAGCCAGACTATATACCATTGTTTACTGCCACTCTGATTCTGCTGGGAACAGTAGTACACCGCTCGCTCAGCCAGACTATATACCATTGTTTACTGACACTCTGTGT
The DNA here is from genome assembly GCF_040937935.1 of Hyperolius riggenbachi. Classification (NCBI taxonomy): domain Eukaryota; kingdom Metazoa; phylum Chordata; class Amphibia; order Anura; family Hyperoliidae; genus Hyperolius; species Hyperolius riggenbachi. The sequence goes on from NC_090650.1 coordinate 439,728,301, forward strand.
ACACCGCTCAGCCAGACTATATACCATTGTTTACTGCCACTCTGATTCTGCTGGGAACAGTAGTACACCGCTCGCTCAGCCAGACTATATAGCATTGTGTTTACTGCCACTCTGTGTACACCGCTCAGCCACACTATATAGCATTGCGTACTCTGCCAGTCAGTGTGTATATTGCTGGGATCAGTAATACTCCACTCACCGTCAACCACTATATGAGCTCAACATGAGTTCCCCAGAGACCTCCGCTGTGAGCAGCACTCCCAACAACAGCAACAGCCAACGCCCCACGCAAGCTATAACATCCACCCCAGCAGCCAGTGGTCAGCAGCAGCCCTCCCCGGAGGAGAACGTTGTGTCCATCAGTCCGTCGCCAGAGCGATTAATGAGGGCTGCCATTGAGGAGATGATGGGGCCTGATGTGGAGGAGGAGGTCTGGCTCAGGCCAGCATCCCAAGTTAATGTTGAGGACGATGAGGGGTCTGTGTCTGGGGATGTTGGGGTGGCAGAGGTGGTGGGTGGGTCAGACTCAGGAGAAGAGTTGTATGATGAGGATGATGATCGGGACCATCTGTATGTGCCTCAGAGTCCGACCCCGGAAAACATGTTGTATCGTGTGTTTAGGTACTAAAATCTGCGTTCCCTCCCAGTAGTGTTGGGCGAACAGTGTTTGCCACTGTTCGGGTTCTGCAGAACATCACCCTGTTCGGGGTGACTATATAGCAGACTATATAGCATTGTGTTTAATGCCACTCTGTGTACACGGCTCAGCCACACTATATAGCATTGTGTTTACTTCCACTCTGTGTCTGCTGGGAACAGTAGTACACCGCTCACCCGCCACTGTATAGCATTGTGCTCTGTGTCGCTGCTGACAATAGTGGTACACCGCTCACCCACCACTGTATAGCATTTCTGTACTGCCACTGTACTGCTGCCAGTCAGCGTGTACTTTAAGGATAAGTGAAATGAGGAAGAAATCCGTTGAAAGAGGGAGGGGCAAGGGAAGAGGTGTTTCCCCTGACGGTTCACGTACAGGCCACAGGGGAGCACCCAAGAAAACCCACTCAATACTGCCCATGTTGTCCAGGACAACAACCCTCACAGATCCAAAAGAACAGGACCAGATAATTACTTGGATGACCTCTCAAGCGTCCAGCAGTGGGTTAAGCAGCACCAGCACATCACGCACGAGGTCCGAGTCCTCAGCCAGTTAAAGTCTGGGCTTTCTTTGAAGACTGCACTGAGGATGTTACCATGGCGATTTGCAAGGTGTGCAAGACCCGCCTGAGCAGGGGGAAAAGTATTAACAACCTCTCCACCACCAGCATGAGCCGCCACATTCTATCCAAACATCCCACTCTGTGGGCAAACGCGGCAGGACAGGGTACCACCAGCAACACTGCCTCCCTTGGGTTCACCAGACTCACCACCAGACCCGCCTCAGCAGCAGCAGTAGCCCAGCCATTGCGTGGTTCACAACATTCACAAACATCAGACGATGCTGACACTGTCACTTTCCGGACTAGTGCTCTTGAGGTCTCCCAGTGTTCATCAAACACAACAACCAACAGCCCTTCGGTGTGCAGCGCTACGGTTGAGTTGTCTGTCTCTGAGATGTTTGAGCACAAGAGGAAATTGCCAGCAAATGACCCCCGGGCCGTGGCAGTAACAGCCAGCCAGCATAGCCAAGCTTCTGGCCTGCGAAATGCTGCCATATCGAGTGGTGGAGACAAACAGCTTCAAGGGCATGATGTCAGTGGCCATCCCACGTTACGTTGTTCCCAGCCGCTACCACTTTGCGCGCTCTGCAGTGCCTGAGTTGCATGAGCACGTGGTCAGCTAAATAACCCGAAGCTTGAAGAATGCCGTTGCCTGCAAGGTTCACCTCACCACTGACACCTGGACGAGTTCGTTCGGCCAGGGTCGATACATCTCCCTTACCGCGCACTGGGTGAACCTTGTGGAGCCTGGCAGCGATTCCTCACCTGCTACGGCGCGGGTGTTGCCCACGCCGCAAACAGCTGGATAACAACAGCAGCACCTACCTCTCTGACTCCTTCTCCTCCAACGCATCTCAAAGCTGTACCTCATCCGGAAATGCTAACCCAGCACCAGCAGCAGTAGGATCGTGGAAGCAGTGCAGCACAGCTGTTGGCATGCGTCAGCAAGCGTTGCTGAAGCTGATCTGCCTTGGGGATAAGCAGCACACAGGGGAGGAAATTTGGAGGGGAATAAAGGAACAGACGGATTTGTGGCTGGCACCGCTGGACCTGAAACCGGGCATGAAGCTAGACACCTGGCACGAACTGGCAATGTACGCAATAGAGGTGCTGGCTTGCCCGGCAGCCAGCGTTATGTCGGAACGCTGTTTCAGTGCTGCCGGAGGCATCATCACAGATCGGCGTATCCGCCTCTCCACAGAAAATGCAGACCGTCTGACTCAAATTAAAATGAATCAATCCTGGATTGGAAACGACTACGCAACACTCCTGGACCCCAACCAAGTAACCTGACCGATGAACATCTGGGATGGTTTAGCGTTTCCGGTCCCTGTTTATTGAACCTCTCATCTGTATTACATTTATGACTGCATGGCGGCAAAAAGCATTGCTGCTATATCCGCACGCTTTTTGTCCTCATGCAAGGCCTGGGTTGTTGTGTCTCACAAAGCGTGGCCTTCTCCTCCTGCGCCTCCTCCTGTTCCATCACGTGTGCTGCTGCTGCTGCTGCTGCTGCTGGGTTACCGTTGCCGGTCCCTGTTTATGGAACCTCTTATCTTTATTACATTTATGACTACATGGCGGTACAAAGCATGCTATCCGCACGCTTTTTGTCCTCATGCAAGGCCTGGGTTGTTGTGTCTCACAAAGCGTGGCCTTCTCCTCCTGCGCCTCCTCCTGTTCCATCACGTGTGCTGCTGCTGCTGCTGCTGCTGCTGGGTTACCGTTGCCGCGTGGTCCCTGTTTATTGAACCTCTTATCTTTATTACATTTATGACTACATGGCGGTACAAAGCATGCTATCCGCACGCTTTTTGTCCTCATGCAAGGCCTGGGTTGTTGTGTCTCACAAAGCGTGGCCTTCTCCTCCTGCGCCTCCTCCTGTTCCATCACGTGTGCTGCTGCTGCTGCTGCTGCTGGGTTAGCGTTGCCGCGTGGTCCCTGTTTATTGAACCTCTTATCTTTATTACATTTATGACTACATGGCGGTACAAAGCATGCTATCCGCACGCTTTTTGTCCTCATGCAAGGCCTGGGTTGTTGTGTCTCACAAAGCGTGGCCTTCTCCTCCTGCGCCTCCTCCTGTTCCATCACGTGTGCTGCTGCTGGGTTAGCGTTGCCGCGTGGTCCCTGTTTATTGAACCACTTATCTTTATTACATTTATGACTGCATGGTGGTACAAAGCATGCTATCCGCACGCTTCTTGTCCTCATGCAAGGCCTGGGTTGTTGTGTCTCAAAGCGTGGCCTTCTCCTCCTGCGCCACCCTCCTCCTGTTCCATCACGTTTGCTGCTGCTGGGTTAGCATTACCGGTCCCTTTTCCTGGAACCTCTTATATGTATTACATTTATGACTGCATGCCGACAAAAAGCATGTTACCTGTGCAAAGAAAACAGACATTTCCCGCATTTAAAAGACAGTTTTCCCTTTGAAACTTTAAAATCGATTTTCTCAAAAACTATAAGCTCTTTTTGCTAAATTTTTTTTTCCTCTTGTACCCACTCCCAAGGTGCACATACCCTGTAAATTTGGGGTATGTAGCATGTAAGGAGGCTTTACAAACCACAAAAGTTCGGGTCCCCATTGACTTCCATTATGTTCGGAGTTCGGGTCGAACACCCGAACATCGCGGCCATGTTCGGCCTGTTCGGCCCGAACCCGAACATCTAGATGTTCGCCCAACACTAAAACCCAGTAATTGGTGTTGTCCAGAATGCGCACAATGCGTGGGTCGCGTTCAATGCAGTCCTAGGCCGAAGAGGTCATAGCCTAGGGTCACAAAAACCTGTTTATTTGGGCTATTTCAATGGTAGTGATGGTGACGTACATAAATCTCAGCCATGGCCGTTAGCAACGTCTGAATTTCACGAAATGTCTCATGCAGGTAGAAGACATATTGTTAGACTTGGATTCCAAAGATGGGGTCCCTACATCTCTGCAAACCAGAGTTACAGGGGTCCAAAATTGGTAAAATCCCCCATAGGCTTTCATTGGGCCTCCAATTTACAGTTCCAAAATCTCACATCTTTTCAAAGGGCAATTGATCAGCAGTGGCAAATTTTCTAGCATTGTAGGGACCCTTAAGGGGGAACATGACTGGTGAGTTTCGGGCCCCTAGGCCAAAGAGGTCATAGCCTAGGGTCACAAAAACCTGTTTATTTGGGTTATTTCAATGGTAGTGATGGTGACGTACATAAATCTCAGCCATGGCCGTTAGCAACGTCTGAATTTCACGAAATGTCTCATGCAGGTAGAAGACATATTGTTAGACTTGGATTCCAAAGATGGGGTCCCTACATCTCTGCAAACCAGAGTTACAGGGGTCCAAAATTGGTAAAATCCCCCATAGACTTTCATTGCCTCCCTATTTCACTTTCCAAAATCTCACATCTTTTCAAAGGGCAATGGCTCAGCAGTACCAAATTTTCTAGCATTGTAGGGACCCTTAGGGGGAACATGACTGGTGAGTTTCGGGCCCCTAGGCCGAAGAGGTCATAGCCTAGGGTCACAAAAACCTGTTTATTTGGGCTATTTCAATGGTAGTGATGGTGACGTACATAAATCTCAGCTATGGCCGTTAGCAACGTCTGAATTTCACGAAATGTCTCATGCAGGTAGAAGACATATTGTTAGACTTGGATTCCAAAGATGGGGTCCCTACATCTCTGCAAACTAGAGTTACAGGGGTCCAAAATTGGTAAAATCCCCCATAGACTTTCATTGCCTCCCTATTTCACTTTCCAAAATCTTACATCTTTTCAAAGGGCAATGGCTCAGCAGTACCAAATTTTCTAGCATTGTAGGGACCCTTAGGGGGAACATGACTGGTGAGTTTCGGGCCCCTAGGCCAAAGAGGTCATAGCCTAGGGTCACAAAAACCTGTTTATTTGGGCTATTTCAATGGTAGTGATGGTGACGTACATAAATCTCAGCTATGGCCGTTAGCAACGTCTGAATTTCACGAAATGTCTCATGCAGGTAGAAGACATATTGTTAGACTTGGATTCCAAAGATGGGGTCCGTACATCTCTGCAAACCAGAGTTACAGGGGTCCAAAATTGGTAAAATCCCCCATAGACTTTCATTGCCTTCCTATTTCACTTTCCAAAATCTCACATCTTTTCAAAGGGCAATGGCTCAGCAGTACCAAATTTTCTAGCATTGTAGGGACCCTTAGGGGGAACATGACTGGTGAGTTTCAGGCCCCTAGGCCAAAGAGGTCATAGCCTAGGGTCACAAAAACCTGTTTATTTGGGCTATTTCAATGGTAGTGATGGTGACGTACATAAATCTCAGCTATGGCCGTTAGCAACGTCTGAATTTCACGAAATGTCTCATGCAGGTAGAAGACATATTGTTAGACTTGGATTCCAAAGATTGGGTCCCTACATCTCTGCAAACCAGAGTTACAGGGGTCCAAAATTGGTAAAATCCCCCATAGACTTTCATTGCCTCCCTATTTCACTTTCCAAAATCTCACATCTTTTCAAAGGGCAATGGCTCAGCAGTACCAAATTTTCTAGCATTGTAGGGACCCTTAGGGGGATCATGACTGGTGAGTTTTGCCACTGCTGAGCCATTGCCCTTTGAAATGGTGTGAGATTTTGGAACGGTAAATAGTAGGCCCAATGAAAGCCTATGGGGGATTTTACCAATTTTGGACCCCTGTAACTCTGGTTTGCAGAGATGTAGGGACCCCATCTTTGGAATCCAAGTCTAACAATATGTCTTCTACCTGCATGAGACATTTCGTGAAATTCAGACGTTGCTAACGGCCATAGCTGAGATTTATGTACATCACCATCACTACCATTGAAATAGCCCAAATAAACAGGTTTTTGTGACCCTAGGCTATGACCTCTTTGGCCTAGGGGCCCGAAACTCACCAGTCATGTTCCCCCTAAGGGTCCCTACAATGCTAGAAAATTTGGTACTGCTGAGCCATTGCCCTTTGAAAAGATGTGAGATTTTGGAAAGTGAAATAGGGAGGCAATGAAAGTCTATGGGGGATTTTACCAATTTTGGACCCCTGTAACTCTAGTTTGCAGAGATGTAGGGACCCCATCTTTGGAATCCAAGTCTAACAATATGTCTTCTACCTGCATGAGACATTTCGTGAAATTCAGACGTTGCTAACGGCCATAGCTGAGATTTATGTACGTCACCATCACTACCATTGAAATAGCCCAAATAAACAGGTTTTTGTGACCCTAGGCTATGACCTCTTTGGCCTAGGGGCCCGAAACTCACCAGTCATGTTCCCCCTAAGGGTCCCTACAATGCTAGAAAATTTGGTACTGCTGAGCCATTGCCCTTTGAAAAGATGTGAGATTTTGGAAAGTGAAATAGGGAGGCAATGAAAGTCTATGGGGGGGCGTGGCCTGGAGGCTGAACTGAATGGTTGTCTGAGCCTGCAGCTCCTGCCTATCAAGCACTGATATAAGCGTCCAAAGCAGCCTGGAAGCCCGTTTTTTCGGCGAAATAGGAGGGGAACAGTCACAGAACGCGATGGAGTGGAGAAGACCCACTTATCACAAGAAACAAGCTTCTCCAATGCCTAGAAGATTGCCTGACTTCCATGACATGGAGGCCCAAGATGGCCGCCGCAGGTCCTGGCAGGGAGACACAGAGGTTAGTAATCTCAATACACCTCCTGCACTCTCCCAGAGAAACCGCTATGACCTGCAAGCCACCCCCTACCACAGAAGGGAAAAAGCAGATTATTCTGAGGGCAGTGATGACGAGGAGTACCGGAAACGTAGTCCCCTGAAACCGTCGCGGCTTTACGCGACCGAAAATACGCATAGCGCCCCTTCCCCAAGCCAGCATGCGTCCAAAAAAATACGCATGAACGCGTCCGAAAATACGCATGAGGAAGGCAATGAACGCGTAAATGCGGCCAAAAGTATGCATTCACAGCATGAAAATCCCACACATCATCCCCAGCATTCATCCACAGAAGAGGACCCTTCAGATCCACTACTCTCTGTTCCAGAATCAGATCAACCAGTCACTCAAGGCTTCTTTAAGCAATTCATGTACTCCTTCAAGAACTTCATACAAAACAACACCAATGAAATGAGAGCTAATATGAAGTTGCTGGCAAACAACATGGCTCATTTTGCCCATGAAACTAACACCAGAATCACCAGACTGGAGAACAGGATTGTACAGATGACAGAAGCTCACAACGAACTCCTTGACTCACACAAGGCTCTAACTGAAGAGGTACAGTGGATGAAGGGGAAAATCACTGACAGTGAAGACCGAAACAGGCGCAACAACGTCAAACTTAGAGGGGTACCAGAAACAGTATCCAATGACGATCTCAGGGGATACGTCCAAGATGTACTCAAAGCCACTATCCCTAACATCAAGGAGAGTGAACTAGTCATCGACAGGGTACACCGCCTACCAAAGCCTGGATTCATACCACAACACCTGCCACGGGATGTAATCACCCGTATACATTTCTACCATGTAAAGGAGAAACTTCTATCATTCACCAGAGGCGGGAAGAAGCTACCGGGCCCACATAAGGACATATCCTTGTTTCAAGATTTATCCCAGATGACCCTACAGGCCAGGAAGATACTCTCACCCATCACCACCACTCTGAGGAACAAGAATATACCCTATTCATGGGGCTTCCCCACTAAACTCATAATAAATGACCAAGGAGTCTCACACATTATCAAATCCCTGGATGAAGGGAAAGAATTACTGAAAAAATGGAACATTCCAATGTTCATCCCCAGGGATCCCAAGAAGGACAAACCCTTCAAAACCTCTACCAAATCTTCTCATGAATCCATGGACCTATCCCATCCTCCAGAAGAATCAAACACAGGACAAGCTTCGGCAACTGACAAATAAGAACTATGTGCTTTACCACAAACTTTGATCCCCCACACTAGACGTTTCCTTAGGCGCTTGTAGCCTACCTAGGTGAATCGTCACCTTTCAATCCGTACTGATGGATCCCGGCCAACTAGGCCCTGGAAGTTGGAACTTTTTGTTTCTCCATCTACTTCTTATCTTCCTTTTGTCTCTTAAGGTACCTTGGCTTACATCTATGGCTACTACCTTGGACACCTTTTCCATCCCATGGAAGATAACCTGGACTGATTTTATGGCTCCTGCCATAAATATTTCCTTCCTCTTATGTAGGTATATAACTCGTTCAGTTTATTCTGATAGTTTATGCTTATATGTTTTATTATGTTACTGTTTTTTGACACATTTGTACTACATTTTTCTGTCCCATTTAACTCCACACGATATGCTACTTGTCATGTTATCTACAAATAACAATGTTATACCTTACAACCCCACACGATATGCTGATATATACTGGGTACTACTACAACTATTAGAGCTTTACATAAGCACCTTAATACCCTTAAGATGACGCAAAATGCCAAAATACTCACTATTAATGTGAGAGGGCTTAATTCGTTTAGGAAACGATATCTGCTTCAAAAATTAATCAAAGAAGAATCAGCAGATATTGTATGCGTTCAGGAATCCCACCTAAATAATCAAGCAGCTAAAAAACTCAAATTATATCAATTCACAAAGATATACCACTCAAACCTACCCAATAAGAAAAAAAGAGGGACATTTATTGCAATTAGGGACTCATTGGGCTTTGAGCTAACAGATCAGTTTTGTACCAAGGATGGCAGGATGGTAATTCTTTCAGGATTAATAAACTCACAGGCATACACCTTTGTAAGTCTATATTCCCCAAATACTCATCAAATCAACTTCTTGAATAAGAAATTAAAAAAATAATGAATATAGCAAAAGGCAATCTATTCATACTAGGTGATTTAAATGCTATAACAGATCCCAAAATGGACTGCACTTCCAATCGGAAAAAATTACCATCCTCGATTCAAAACTCCTTACTTAAGTCGGAATTGTATGATTCCTGGAGATGCTACCACCCTGGTGAAAAAGGATACACATATTACTCACCCATTCATGGTTCATTTTCAAGAATAGACTACTGTCTTACCAGTAAATTCTCCCTCCCATTGATATCCAAAATAGATATAGGCCCAAGAATATGGTCTGACCACTCCCCTATGACAATAAAATTCCATCTTAATTCACCTCATCTCACTCGTTCAGACTGGAGAATGAACAAATACATTCTACACTCCGAACATACCTTTCCTAAACTCAAGAAAGACTTAGAAGAATTTTTCCAATTTAATGACACAGAGGAAGTCTCCAAAACAACAATATGGTCGGCCCATAAAGCATTTATGAGAGGTGCGTTTATAAAGTATTCTGCAATCCATAAAAAGAAAACAAGGGAAAAGACTGACTTACTATTAAAGACCATTAAAGCTCTGGAGAACGACATCTTTAACAACAAGAAGACAGAGCTAATACCCAAGCTAGAGGAAACTAGGCAGGACCTGGCTGATATTTACTACCTAAAATATGATAAATGGCAATCGATCCTCAGAGAGCATTGGTATCATGATAAAAACAAAGCCGGAAAGGCTATGGCACAGAAAATAAAAGGCAAAAGAATCTTTCAGAGAATAATCAAACTTGAACACCCCATATCCAAAAATGAAGTACACCATCCTAATGAAATAGTAGAGGGACTAGCCTCATACTACGAAAACCTATACAATCTTGAAAAAGACCCAAATTCCCATGTACCATCAGAACAGGAAATAGAGAAATATCTGAAATCTGTAGATATACCAACTATCTCTGAGTTCGAGAGCCAATATCTAAGTGTGCCATTTAGACTACAAGAGGTCGAATCTGCCATTATGTCTCTTAAAAAAGACAAGTCACCTGGTCCGGATGGTTTTATAAACGACTATTTCAAAAAATTCACCCATATTATCTCCAAACCACTATTAGAAATGTTTAACGAAACAGCCAAACTGGGCTCATTTCCCAAAGAACTGCTATCTGCAACTATCACTACAATACCCAAAGAAGGTAAAGATCAATCAGACCCTGCAAACTATCGCCCAATATCCCTTCTCAACACAGACATACAAATATACGCAAAGATAATTGCTAATAGGATATCACCACTCTTGACCCAACTAATACATCCGGACCAGGTGGGCTTCATTAAAGGCAGATCCACCAGTGACAGTACTAGAAAAGCTCTAGCACTAATACATAGGATGAAACTCTGTCGGACGCCTACACTCCTCGTCTCTTTAGACGCGGAAAAGGCGTTCGACAGAGTTAACTGGCTATATATGTCTAAGGTTCTAGAGAAATTTGGTTTCTCAGGTTTTCTGTTTAAAGCAATAATGGCTCTATACTCTTGCCCCTCAGCAAAGGTTTCATCCTCAGGTTCAGTCTCCTCTCACTTTAACATAAACAACGGAACACGTCAAGGTTGCCCCCTCTCCCCTCTTATCTTCATTCTATTCATTGAACCATTAGCCCAAAGAATTAGACAAAACAATATGATACATGGAATCAAAACAGATAGGTTTAACACCAAAATGGGATTATATGCAGACGATGTCATATTATACCTACAGAAACCCCTAATATCCTTGCCAAATTTAGAAAAAGAACTAGAACAATTCTCTCTGGTCTCATATTACAAGATAAACAAAACTAAAACAATGATCTTACCCTGCAACATACCCAAATCTACTGTAGAACTCCTCCAACAATCCTGCCACTACTCCTGGGCCACCAAATCTATCAAATATCTAGGTATACAGCTAACTACAACCATAGCCCAACTGTACAAAGAGAACTATGATCCATGGATCTCCAAACTAAAACAATCCCTAGACAATCTATCAAAACTAGAATTTTCTTGGCTAGGCAGATCCTCTGCTTTCAAGATGATGTTACTTCCCCAACTCTTATATCTATTCAGGAACGTTCCCATTAGAGTCCCCCAAAAATTCTTTAATACTCTCCAAAAACTACTTAACAAATTTATTTTAATGAACAGACACTCCCGCTTTTCTAACAAAATTCTGACTACACACATATCTAACCTTGGTCTTGGAGTGCCTGACATAGATAAATACTACAAAGCAACAATATTAGAGCAATCCAGATCATTATGGGAGAACTCCCATTCTAATCAATGGATTGATATTGAAGAAGAGCAATTACATTTCCCGAATCTTAGATCAGTTATACACTCTAGACTTGTATGGAAAGTGGTACAAAATATCAAAAATCCGATCACAGCAAATACTCTAAGAATATGGAGGGAAATAATTAGTCAATGTAGAAGAGATAACTTAGCAGGTAATATCCCAACACCTTTAGAAACACTACACGCAGTAATTAGGAACATAGACCTGACCCATTGGATATCATTAGGATTAAAACAATTTGATGACTTAATATTAGATTCAAAACCTAGACCCTTTGATGAACTAGTCTCTACATACAACATCCCTACTTCAGACAAAATGATATATGATAAAATACATACCTTTATCCTTAGACACCCATACACTCCCATAGCATTTACTCCAAAAATTAAAAGACTCCTCAACCCGGATGGAACTAAATTAAAAGGAACCTCGACTTTCTACCTAACACAAATACATCTAAAAGAAGAGACTCCTAAATGGCAACTAGAAGAGTGGCAGAACACTCTACAAAAGGAGATATCTCAGGAAGACTGGGAAATTGCGCTAAGATCCATGAGAAAAACATCCCATTGTGTTGCTCACCATGAAGGCCTAATTAAAAACATCTGGAAATGGTACATGACACCAGAGAAAATTACAAAATTTGATAACTCCTCTTCCCCCTTGTGCTGGAGAGGGTGCAACCAGACTGGCTCACACTATCATATTTTCTACAGCTGTCCCAAATTGCAAGAGTTATGGAAAGATATAGAGCTTTTCTTAAAACAACTCCCTATGTCCTTAGAACATTTACCCTCTGAAATGATTATGTTCCATATCGGGACCATACTTATACCCCCACAAGAAAGATTAATACTGAATCACATCCTCATAACTACGAGACAACTCATAGCTCTCAATTGGAAGTCTCCTTACATCCCTAAAATAGACGAGATATTAAGAACGGTGGAATCGAACCTTATAGCCGAAAAATCTTGGGCAATAGGGAATGGTAACCTAAATGCATTTATGAAAAAAGCCTGCTTATGGCCTATAATCTACAAAACCTCCAAACTGATGGATTTTTGAACCCACCTTATCACACAGTTGCATACCCCCCCTCACACATACGCTTACACACACCCAGTGTATAAAATATCTGCCTGGTAACACCAATACATAAAGGTTAATACTACAATGTATCTGATTTGTGGAGTTTTATGGGACCATAGCCACAACCTTGGTTGTGGCTATACTTGTATATAGTTTAAAAAAGATAGCGACTCATACACCCTTCATAAGATCATCTATAAGTTCTTAAGAGGAAAACACAAAACATAACATCGTACTATATAATTTTTAGTTTTATAGACTAAGATTCAATACATAAGGTTTAATTGTCATTATGCTGATACTGAAAGCAGAAATAACTAACATATATACACTTTCTAGGATATCCTTAGGAACTCCAGCAAGGAGACTAGAGCCCCCTATCATTTAGCGAAGATAATATACACAGACCCAGACCTAAACTACAAACACAGCACCCCTACTGTGGTATAATTCCATCATTTTGGAACTGCTCCTCAGGATACCTGCGGGAAGGCCTTGCCTTCCATTTCCTGAGTTGAGTGGTACCAAATATAACATATACACCTAGATACCACAGTATCAACAATGAACACTAGGTAAACAACGGAAGACATACACACAAATAGACCTAAAAACGAAAATACAGCAATGTACTATAATATAATTCCTTCGTATTGGAATTGCTCCCCAGGATCTCTGTGGGAAGGTCTTAACCTTCCATTTCCTGGGTTGAGAAATTCCACTTATATCACCTACAACAATAAACTATAGTACTAATAACACCTACAAGATAAACTACATAAAATATCCATTATGACATCAAGTATTCTGGCTATTGACTAATACAACATCTATTACCATAGCAATTAAATTGTACCAATACAACCAAACATCGGACTCAAGATCAAGAACAAGCAATAAAGACTGCGGTCCTTTCTCCAATTACTGTTTAATAATACTCTACTATTTACTGCCTGTTAATCTCTGTTAATGTTTGTTAATGTCTGTTAATAATAATAATTGATACAACATCATAAGAACTTTCAGTATAATACCCAACTTCTATGTATTCTCATGTTCAACAATGTAAATTGATATATTGTTATCTTTTCTGTCAAAGTTAAAACTTTGACTGTACAAAATGTTTAAAATGTTTTTCTCAATAAAAATTATTGAAACCGAAAGTCTATGGGGGATTTTACCAATTTTGGACCCCTGTAACTCTGGTTTGCAGAGATGTAGGGACCCCATCTTTGGAATCCAAGTCTAACAATATGTCTTCTACCTGCATGAGACATTTCGTGAAATTCAGACGCTGCTAACGGCCATGGCTGAGATTTATGTACGTCACCATCACTACCATTGAAATAGCCCAAATAAACAGGTTTTGTGACCCTAGGCTATGACCTCTTCGGCCTAGGACTGCATTGAACGCGACCCAGGCATTGTGCGCATTCTGGACAACACCAATTACTGGATTTATACCCTTCTGGATCCACGGTACAAACACAATGTTCCAAAACTGCTTGAAGAAAGAGTCCGACAGGTCAAAATGGAAGAATACCAGCAGGCCCTTGTGGAGACTTTAGAGAGGAGATTGACATCCTCCCCCTCCTCTAGCCAGTTGTACGCCGACAGACTGACTTCCGCAAACCCAGGACGACCAGGAGGGCAGCAAACAACACAAGCCGCAGCTAGTGCCCAAAAGGGAATGGTATCGGCAGTGTCCTTGGAGTGGGAACATTTTCTGACACCCATGCAGCAGCACACAGAACAGCAAGCGTGCAGATCCACCTCCAACACCGATCGCCTGGAGAAGATGGTCAAGGACTACATGTCAGATGGCATAGCTGTGTTGAACAATCCATCTGCACCCTTCAACTATTGGGTATCGAAGCTAGACACCTGGCACAAACTAGCAATGTACGCAATAGAGGTGCTGGCTTGCCCGGCAGCCAGCGTTATGTCGGAACGCTGTTTTAGTGCTGCCGGAGGCATCGTCACAGATCGGCGTATCCGCCTCTCCACAGAAAATGCAGACCGTCTGACTCAAATTAAAATGAATCAATCCTGGATTGGAAACGGCTACGCAACACTCCCGGACCCCAACCAAGTAACATGAACAATGAACATCTATGATGGGTTAGCGTTTCCGGTCCCTGTTTATTGAACCTCTCATCTGTATTAAATTTATGACTGCATGGCGACAAAACGCAAATTGCTATCCACACGCTTCTTGTCCTCATGCAAGGCCTGGGTTGTTGTGTCTCAAAGCGTGGCCTTCTCCTCCTGCGCCACCCTCCTCCTGTTCCATCACGTGTGCTGCTGCTGGGTTAGCGTTACCGGTCCCTTTTCCTGGAACCTCTTATATGTATTACATTTATGACTGCATGCCGACAAAAAGCATGTTACCTGTGCAAAGAAAACAGACATTTCCCGCATTTAAAAGACAGTTTTCCCTTTGAAACTTTAAAATCGATTTTCTCAAAAACTATAAGCTCTTTTTGCTAAAAAATTTTTTCCTCTTGTACCCACTACCAAGGTGCACATACCCTGTAAATTTGGGGTATGTACCATGTAAGGAGGCTTTACAAAGCACAAAAGTTTGGGTCCCCATTGACTTCCATTATGTTCGGAGTTCGGCTCGAACATCCGAACATCGCGGCCATGTTCGGCCTGTTCGGCCCGAACATCTAGGTGTTCGCTCAACACTACCTGGTGGCCTGGGTCACACGCTGTGCAGGGGGCGGAGCTACTCACGGTCCACGGCTCCAGCCCCCTGCCGTTCAATGCAACTCCACGCCCCCTGCCAGGTGCTCCTCCGCTTCTGATTGGAGCAGGAGGTGGATTAAGGCAGCGCATGCTGTCAGTTTTTGAGTTTGATGTCGGGAGCCGGAAATGTATGCGGCCGCCGTATGTGAGCGAACGGCGGCCGCGTTTGCTGATAACTTGTGGTCTTGTGCCCATACATTCGGGGCACTTCTGCTGGGCACCCCATTTCATAGATCAGGGGCACAGTAAGGCCAGGTTCGTGGCACGTGCCACGATCAAATAGCGCTATTCTCAAGAAAAGAGATATTTCATAAGAAAATCAGATAAGGGACTGGACTCACTGATCTATGATAAAACTTGCATGGCTAGAACACCCCCATTACCTCCCCACCCACACATATACACCCTATAGCAAACGGTGGAAAGTTTACCAATCCCTAACCCTAACTCCTCTCCCCCCCCCATAGCAAGAGTACTTAGAGCGGTATTGCTCCTTCACCCCCCCCCCCTTGGCAAGCATGGCCAGACCCCCCCCCCAAAAAAAAAAAAAACACACACATCAACTATAGCAAAGTGTGGCCAGTGTAACAGTCCCAAACCCAAACTCCTCCCACCCCCATAGCAAGGGTACCCAGTGCGGTACTGCTCCTTCACTCCCCATAGCAAGCATGGCCAGTGCCGCCCCCACACATTAATCCTTCTTGAGTGGAACACCCCACAAAGTGTCTATGGGGCCCTTCCTGTCCACCCCTGTATCACTTAAGTATGGGGTGCCCCAGGGCTCAATCCTCTCCCCCCTGTTTTTCACGATTTACATGTTACCGCTTGGAAAACGAATCCAAAAACATGGCCTGACATACCACTGCTATGCAGACGACACCCAACTATATCTTTCCTTCAAGCCTGGTGTGACAGACCCAACTCTAACTATAAACGCCTGCTTACGTGAACTGCAGCAATGGATGAATGACAACTGGCTGAAACTAAATGCAGACAAAACTGAAGTCCTTCTGATTGGAGGGCAGAGCATGATAACAACTTAACTTGCAGTCTTCATCACTGGGAATAGGAGGCACGGATCTACGCAGCTCTGATCATGTGCGTAGCCTGGGAGTTCTAATTGATGGGAATTTAAACTTCAGAACTCAAATCTCTGCACTGGTGAAAACATCCTATTTTCACCTGAAGAACATTGCAAAAATCAAGCACCTCATACCCCCAGAAGATCTGCCAACCTTAGTCCTCGCCTTCATCACATCCCGACTGGACTACTGCAATGCTCTCTACAGTGGCCTTCCAAAAAAGGTCTTGTACCGCCTACAGCTGATACAGAATACTGCTGCCAGACTGCTAACCAACCAACCCCGTCACTGCCACATAACGCCAGTCCTGCACTCCCTTCACTGGCTACCTATAGAATGGAGGGTCCTATTCAAGGTCGGCCTACTGACATTTAAATCCCTGAATAATCTGGGCCCTGGATACATGAAAGATATGTTGCAGCTGCGTAGCAATCCCCGCATTCTCAGATCCACAGGTTCTAATAATCTAGTCATCACCAGAGTCCACTTGGAAACTTTTGGTCCCAGAGCCTTTTGTCATGCTGCCCCTACATTTTGGAACTCCTTACCTCAACAGATCAGGACAGCTCCATCCCTGGACGTGTTTAAATCCAGACTGAAAACCCACCTGTTCAGTTTTGCATTTGCAGAAATATAACTTTTGTTGTGTTAATACTTCATCCTACTACCAATTACTGAATCTGAGAGAGCCTAAGCGCTTTGAGTCCTATGGGAGAAAAGCGCTATAGAAATGTTATTGTATTGTATTGTATTATGTTGTATAGCAAAGTGTGGCCAGTGTAAAAATCCCTAACCCTAATAACCCTGACTCCTCCCTCCTAGGGGCGTAGCAATAGCGATAGCAGCTGCTTTGGGCCCTGGAGCAGAGGGGCCCAGGTGTTACTTGATGTATTCACTACTTTCTTGTCTTGTTCCACCCTCTGACTTTGTCTCAGTGCCCATGGACTATGTGTGTAGTATAGATTGCACGAAAATTTAAATTGCCCAATCAACTCATATGCATAGGGTAGAGGCAGGTGGCATTGCTCAAGAGGGGCCCGTGAAAGTTTTGCTATGGTGCCCCATAATCTCTAGGTATGCAAGTGCTTTCTCCCCTATAGCATATGGATCCAGCATAACCCCCTCCCTAATCCCATTCTCAGCAGTAACACGAGATACTACAGCAACAACAAAAAGTATGATTGGTTTTGTTTAGCTTGGCAGGGGCAAACCCAGGATTTTCAAGAGGGGGATTCCGGAAAGGTCTCCCTCAGCCACGCACAACACAGTATAATAATATGGTATGACATTATGCTGGGTACACATAATGCAATTTCCCGTCCAACTGACTGCCCGACAATGGGATCGATCAGGAGCAGTTTGGATACAGATAATAATGAGGACAGCCGACATTGCTAATGAAGGAAAAGTGAAGCATTCACCCAGCAGGGGCACAGGGCTGTGCTCATACCTGGCTTTGAGCTCTGCAAAGTTCCCCAGAGCTGCTCCACGCTATGTACACATTGCTGCTCCATCCAAAGTCAACTGCAGCAGGGAAAGAAAGGGGGCGGTGCTGTGAGATGCAGGATGCCTGTAGAAATTCTGGTGTCTCAACTTATGCTTGTCCCCAGACACTGCACTGGCCCTAGTCTGAGGGGGAATTCTGGGCAGCTGTAATCCCCCCCTGCGTTTGCCTATGCTTGGTAAGGTTGGAGGTCCATGGGGTAAGAGAAACAGAGCCGGGACAAGTTCCTCCAGCACCCAAGGCTGAGACACCAAAGTGCGCCCCTCTGTCCCTGCCACCCCAGCCGTCACACACTGATTGCTATTAGACTAAGAGGTGCCACAGGGCCCACAACCTCCCCAACACCTTAATCTCTAGTTATCTGGCTTGCAGTCACTGCCATGTATCCCCTTTTCTTATTTATTTCTGCTTCAAACACAATTAGGAATGACAGCTGAATGAATTATGCGCCCCCTCCTACACTGCGCCCTGAGGCTGGAGCCTCTCCAGCCTATGCCTCGGCCCGGCCCTGAAGAGAAAGGTGACACCATGAGTTTCCGCACCGGTGACACCATCCCTAGTGACACCTCTGGTGGGTGCTCGGCCAGCTTTATCAATAATAAAGGGGCAGATACTCCATAATGTTGAGAAACGCTCATCTTTAACGTTCTATGCTCTTCAAGGCTTCTGCATGCATATGTAGCGAGCTGTATACATTCTGGGATCCATATAAGCAGATCATTAGTCATTGCAGGCTGTGCGCCCACCTGGGGGAAGGGGGTGTTTTCGCACCTGCTAGTAAGTCTGTGTGCTGGATCCGGGCCAGACTCTATCAGCAGCATGGATTCTCCCTGCTGGAAAAATAAGATGCCTGATGAGGGGGAGCAGCTCAGAGAAGACAGGAATTTCTGCAGAAAACTCTTAATGTACCGTTTGGAGAGTGTCCTGGTGCTGCTCATTGTCCTCAGGGGAAGGAGAAAAAAATGATTATACATACCTGGGGCTTCCTCCAGCCCCCTACAGGCTGATCACTCCCTTGCCGTCTTTTTCCACCTCCTGGATCTTATGCAGTTGTCCCCCGTAAGTCATACAGTTGGGGCCAGTCGCAGATGCACCGAATGGGGGCGCACATGTATGCCCCAGACCAGAGAAATGTTAGCAGGGCAAAATGCGGACGATCCAGGTGGTGCAGGAGGACAGCAAGGAAGCAATAAGCCTTGAGGAGGCTGGAGGAAGCCCAAGGTATGTATCATTTTTTTCTCCTGCCCCATCTTAGGTTTCCTTTAAATAAAGATATAACCAGTATACTTACCCCCTACAAATTACAGTGGGTTGCAAAAGTATTCAGCCCCCTTGAAGTTTTCCAAATTTTGTCACATTACTGCCACAAACATGAATCAATTTTATTGGAATTCCACATGAAAGACCAATACAAAGTGCTGTACACGTGAGAAGTGGAACGAAAATCATACATGATTCCAAACATTTTTTTACAAATAAATAACTGCAAAGTGGGGTGTGCATAATTATTCGGCCCCCTTTGAGCTGAGTGCAGTCAGTTGCCTATAGACATTGCCTGATGAGTGCTAATGACTAAATAGAGTGCACCTGTGTGTAATCTAATGTCACTACAAATACAGCTGCTCTGTGACGGCCTCAGAGGTTGTCTAAGAGAATATTGGGAGCAACAACACCGTGAAGTCCAAAGAACACACAAGATAGGTCAGGGATCAAGTTATTAAGAAATTTAAAGCAGGCTTAGGCTACAAAAAGATTTCCAAAGCCTTGAACATCCCACGGAGCACTGTTCAAGCGATCATTCAGAAATGGAAGGAGTATGGCACAACTGTACACCTACCAAGACAAGGCCATCCACCTAAACTTACAGGCTGAACAAGGAGAGCGCTGATCAGAAATGCAGTCAAGAGGCCCATGAAGACTCTGGACGAGCTGCAGAGATCTACAGCTCAGGTGGGGGACTCTGTCCATAGGACAACTATTAGTCATGCACTGTACAAAGTTGGCCTTTATGGAAGAGTGGCAAGAAGAAAGACATTGTTAACGGAAAGCATAAGAAGTCCCGTTTGCAGTTTGCCACAAGCCATGTGGGGGACACAGCAACCATGTGGAAGAAGGTGCTCTGGTCAGATGAGACCAAAATTTAACTTTTTGGCCAAAATGCAAAATGCTATGTGTGGCGGAAAACTAACACTGCACATCACTCTGAACACACCATCCCCACTGTCAAATATGGTGGTGGCAGCATCATGCTTGGGGGCTGCATCTCTTCAGCAGGGACAGGGAAGCTGGTCAGAGTTGATGGGAAGATGGATGGAGCCAAATACAGGGCAATCTTGGAAGAAAACCTCTTGGAGACTGCAAAAGACTTGAGACTGGGGCGGAGGTTCACCTTCCAGCAGGACAATGACCCTAAACATAAAGCCAGGGCAACAATGGAATGGTTTAAAACAAAACATACCTATGTGTTAGAATGGCCCAGCCAAAGCCCAGATCTAAATCCAATCGAGAATCTGTGGCAAGATCTGAAAACTGCTGTTCACAAACCCTGTCCATCTAATCTGACTAAGCTGGAGCTGTTTTGCAAAGAAGAATGGGCAAGGATTTCAGTCTCTAGATGTGCAAAGCTGGTAGAGACATACCCTAAAAGACTGGCAGCTGTAATTGCAGCAAATCCCACTTTGCAGTTATTTATTGGTAAAAAATGTTTGGCATGATGTATGATGTTTGATTCACTTCTCACATGTACACCACTTTGTATTAGTCTTTCATGTGGAATTCCAATAATATTGATGCATGTTTGTGGCAGTAATGTGTCAACATGTGGAAAACTTCAAGGGGGACGAATACTTTTGCAACCCACTGTATATCTGCCATGTTTATTACTCCCTCTGCAATCCTGTTCATCTCTGGCTCCCCCATGAAAACGGGCTCCTTCATCTGTAAAATGGCGCTAACCCCAGAAGAACTTCCAGGTCACAGCTCCTTCTGCGGCCAAATACATGCACAACAAGAAGGCTGCATTGAGCATGTACCCATATAGGTGGAAAAGACGGACGCATGCACAGTGGGTGGTCAAGAGGTGGAGATGAGGTGTGAGTGGGACACACCTGCATGGTAAGCCAGCCTCTTCCTGTTTTAAAATAAACCTGTGAGTTGTAGGGAAAAAAAATGTGATACTTACCTCAGAAGGGGGAAGTTTCCAGATCTTCAAGAGGCTGCCCCATCCTCCTTCACCAAGCTGTTCCAGATCACAGACTGCCGAAGTCACTTACGCAGTAGCATGGACCCGCTCGTGCTTCATGACGTTACAGGAGGGAGCCTTCACTGGGGCGGTGGGCTGTAATAGGGTCTGCGAAGCTTCTGGACCATCCAGAGGCTTCTCACTACTCAGGTAAGTATCTAACTTTTTAATAAAAGCTCCTTGTCTTCAGGTACAAAGGGGAGGAGAAGAGGCGCCCAACTTTATTAATGTTATTTTAACCTTATTTTGCATTGGCAAGTGGCAACACGTTTCGTGCAAAATAAGGTGCTTTATTTTTGGCTTAAAGCACACTCTGGCACTTTAATCGGCCTGGGGAAGTGGAACAGTCCCACGATACGCGTTGCCAGGGCAAAATAAACATCATTTATTATATGAATTTTCTCTTCATTGAAGTAAGCCACCTCATCCTTTTTTTCATTTTATTGGTTTTACCTCAATTTTTACCTTCATTATACCCTTGGGTGCCTCTTTTCCTCCCCTTTGTGCTTGTTTCACCTTCCTTTGGAACGGTGTAACCTGACCCCGGGGGGCTTTGCCACCATCAGGACCAGTGGTTGCTTTTTACATGCGGAGTTTGACCACATCCAGTTTCTCCTGAGTCTTGAACACCTGAGTGGAGTTGAGCTTGTACACCTCCACTTGCTTCTAGTGGTTGGTGACCCCTTCTGAAATCTCCTTTTGTGAACACCATAGGCAAACACAGGGGGGGTTACAGCTGCCCAGAATCCCCTCTCAGACCAGGGCAGGTGCAGTGTCTGGGGACAGGCACAGGTTTAGACCCCAGCATAACTGCAGACATTCTGCAGCTCACAGCACTGTGTTGCTGCCTGTGTGATGCTCCCACCCCTTTCTTTCCCTCCTACAGCTGACTTTGGATGGAGCAGCAGCGTGTGTATGGAGCATGGAGCAGCTCTGGGGATGTTAACAGAGTCAGGTATGAGCACAACCCTGTGCCCTGCTGTGTGACTGCTTCACTCTCCCCTTCATTAGCAATGTCGGCTGTCCTCATTATTATCTGTATCCAAACTGCTCCAGATCATTCCTGTTGTCGATCGGGAGCAGATCGAACATTTAGGAAATAAGTGTCAGATCCTGTCAGTTGAATGGGAAATTGCATTATATGTACCCAGGATGATGTCCTGCCATATTATTATACTGTATTGTGCGTGACTGAGGGAGACCTTTCAGGAATCCCCCCCTTGAAAATTCTGGGTTTGCCCCTGAGCACCATTTTACCACACATTTTAATTTGACTTTTGTGTCACATACTACACTATTGGGGCTCCCGTTGTCTTTCTTTTTAGAGTTACTACTCACTCTTCCTGCTTAAAATTATGTCTTCAGGTGTACTGTAAATGGTGCCATACAGTCCCGCCACCAGCATTGAGAGTACCGTGCAAATAAGATAGGGGGCGCCTGGCAGTGCGGAGGGTGGTGTAACCTCCTGATGCTTGCACTTTCATAGAGGCAACTGCCTCTATAGCTGCTGAGAGTCTATGTACTGCATGTTCACATTTTACATTCTTATAAGACGCAATAAAACTGTGAGCGGATAATCATACGCCGTGGCAGAGAAGTGACAGCCAAGGGAATAACTACAAATCTTGAGGCCCCCCAGCAATACTTTGATGGGGCCCCCTTAAAGGAGTCGTCAACTTCAAGCAAGTAATAGTAACCAGAGAACTACTTACCCAGGGCTTCCTCCAGCCCCTGGCAGCCACAATGTCTCTCGCTGCAGCTCCGTCCTCCGCCGCTGACCCCCGATCCCTGGTGGTGCGCAGGACAACCTCCAGGTCATCCTCTACTGTGCCTGCATGAGTGCCGCTGTCAGTCACCTGGTCCAGAGCATACTGCGCAGTACGCTTCAGACCACGTGGAGGTGATTGACATCGGCACTCATTCAGGCACAGTACTGGACACCTGGCACCGCACAGTCGGGAACCGGGAGCCATCGGCGGAGAGTGGAGTTGCGGTGAGGGACATAGTGGCTGCCAGGGGCTGGAGGAAGCCCGGGGTAAGTAGTTCTCTGGGTACTATTACTTGGTTGATGACTCCTTTAATGTTCTCAGCCCTTATTTATTATTTTATTTATTTATTTATTGTATTTATAAAGCGCCAACATGTTACGCAGCGCTGGACATTAGTTTAGGTTGCAGACAATATTTAGGGGTGACATACAGCAATATGACAATACAGGAATACAAGAAAGACCAGATCACACAGCACAGTATGAGTACAAGGAAATGCTTAGTCAGTCACTGGATGGGAGCATGGAGATCACACAGCACAGTATGAGTACAAGGTAATGCTTAGTCACTGGATGGGAGCACGGAGATCACACAGCACAGTATGAGTACAAGGTAATGCTTAGTCAGTCACTGGATGGGAGCATGGAGATCACACAGCACAGTATGAGTACAAGGCAATGCTTAGTCAATGGATGGGAGCATGAAGATCACACAGCACAGTATGAGTACAAGGTAATGCTCAGTCACTGGATGGAGCATGGAGATCACACAGCACAGTATGAGTACAGGGTAATGCTTAGTCAGTCACTGGATGGGAACATGGAGATCACACAGCACAGTATGAGTACAAGGTAATGCTTAGTCACTGGATGGGAGCATGGAGATCACACAGCACAGCATGAGTACAAGGTAATGCTTAGTCACTGGATGGAGCATGGAGATCACACAGCACAGTATGAGTACAAGGTAACGCTTAGTCACTGGATGGGAGCATGGAGATCACACAGCACAGTATGAGTACAAGGTAATGCTTAGTCACTGGATGGAGCATGGAGATCACACAGCACAGTATGAGTACAAGGTAATGCTTAGTCACTGGATGGGAGCATGGAGATCACACAGCACAGTATGAGTACAAGGTAATGCTTAGTCACTGGAGGGGAGCATGGAGATCACACAGCACAGCATGAGTACAAGGTAATGCTTAGTCACTGGATGGGAGCATGGAGATCACGCAGCACAGTATGAGTACAAGGTAATGCTTAGTCACTGGATGGAGCATGGAGATCACACAGCACAGTATGAGTACAAGGTAATGCTTAGTCACTGGATGGAGCATGGAGATCACACAGCAAAGTATGAGTACAAGGTAATGCTTAGTCACTGGATGGGAGCATGGAGATCACACAGCACAGTATGAGTATAAGGTAATGCTTAGTCACTGGATGGAGCATGGAGATCACACAGCACAGTATGAGTACAAGGTAATGCTTAGTCACTGGATGGAGCATGGAGATCACACAGCACAGTATGAGTATAAGGTAATGCTTAGTCACTGGAGGGGAGCATGGAGATCACACAGCACAGTATGAGTACAAGGTAATGCTTAGTCACTGGAAGGAGCATGGAGATCACACAGCACAGTATGAGTACAAGGTAATGCTTAGTCACTGGAGGGGAGCATGGAGATCACACAGCACAGTATGAGTACAAGGTAATGCTTAGTCACTGGATGGAGCATGGAGATCACACAGCACAGTATGAGTACAAGGTAATGCTTAGTCAGTCACTGGAGGGGAGCATGTAGATCACACAGCACAGTATGAGTACAAGGTAATGCTTAGTCACTGGATGGGAGCATGGAGATCACACAGCACAGTATGAGTACAAGGTAATGCTTAGTCACTGGATGGGAGCATGGAGATCACACAGCACAGTATGAGTACAAGGTAATGCTTAGTCACTGGATGGAGCATGGAGATCACACAGCATAGTATGAGTACAAGGTAATGCTTAGTCACGGGATGGGAGCATGGAGATCACACAGCACAGTATGAGTACAAGGTAATGCTTAGTCACTGGATGGAGCATGGAGATCACACAGCATAGTATGAGTACAAGGTAATGCTTAGTCACTGGATGGGAGCATGGAGATCACACAGCACAGTATGAGTACAAGGTAATGCTTAGTCACTGGATGGGAGCATGGAGATCACACAGCACAGTATGAGTACAAGGTAATGCTTAGTCACTGGATGGAGCATGGAGATCACACAGCATAGTATGAGTACAAGGTAATGCTTAGTCACTGGATGGAGCATGGAGATCACACAGCACAGTATGAGTACCAGGTAATGCTTAGTCACTGGAGGGGAGCATTGAGATCACACAGCACAGTATGAGTACAAGGTAATGCTTAGTCACTGGATGGAGCATGGAGATCACACAGCACAGTATGAGTACAAGGTAATGCTTAGTCACTGGAGGGGAGCATGGAGATCACACAGCACAGTATGAGTACAAGGCAATGCTTAGTCACTGGATGGAGCATGGAGATCACACAGCACAGTATGAGTACCAGGTAATGCTTAGTCACTGGATGGAGCATGGAGATCACACAGCACAGTATGAGTATAAGGTAATGCTTAGTCACTGGAGGGGAGCATGGAGATCACACAGCACAGTATGAGTACAAGGTAATGCTTAGTCACTGGATGGAGCATGGAGATCACACAGCACAGTATGAGTAAAAGGTAATGCTTAGTCACTGGATGGAGCATGGAGATCACACAGCACAGTATGAGTACAAGGTAATGCTTAGTCAGTCACTGGAGGGGAGCATGGAGATCACACAGCACAGTATGAGTACAAGGTAATGCTTAGTCACTGGATGGGAGCATGGAGATCACACAGCACAGTATGAGTACAAGGTAATGCTTAGTCACTGGAGGGGAGCATGGAGATCACACAGCACAGTATGAGTACAAGGTAATGCTTAGTCACTGGATGGAGCATGGAGATCACACAGCATAGTATGAGTACAAGGTAATGCTTAGTCACTGGATGGGAGCATGGAGATCACACAGCACAGTATGAGTACAAGGTAATGCTTAGTCACTGGATGGAGCATGGAGATCACACAGCACAGTATGAGTACAAGGTAATGCTTAGTCACTGGATGGAGCATGGAGATCACACAGCACAGTATGAGTACAAGGTAACGCTTAGTCACTGGATGGGAGCATGGAGATCACACAGCACAGTATGAGTACAAGGTAATGCTTAGTCACTGGATGGGAGCATGGAGATCACACAGCACAGTATGAGTACAAGGTAATGCTTAGTCACTGGAGGGGAGCATGGAGATCACACAGCACAGTATGAGTACAAGGTAATGCTTAGTCACTGGATGGGAGCATGGAGATCACGCAGCACAGTATGAGTACAAGGTAATGCTTAGTCACTGGATGGAGCATGGAGATCACACAGCACAGTATGAGTACAAGGTAATGCTTAGTCACTGGATGGAGCATGGAGATCACACAGCAAAGTATGAGTACAAGGTAATGCTTAGTCACTGGATGGGAGCATGGAGATCACACAGCACAGTATGAGTATAAGGTAATGCTTAGTCACTGGATGGAGCATGGAGATCACACAGCACAGTATGAGTACAAGGTAATGCTTAGTCACTGGATGGAGCATGGAGATCACACAGCACAGTATGAGTATAAGGTAATGCTTAGTCACTGGAGGGGAGCATGGAGATCACACAGCACAGTATGAGTACAAGGTAATGCTTAGTCACTGGAAGGAGCATGGAGATCACACAGCACAGTATGAGTACAAGGTAATGCTTAGTCACTGGAGGGGAGCATGGAGATCACACAGCACAGTATGAGTACAAGGTAATGCTTAGTCACTGGATGGAGCATGGAGATCACACAGCACAGTATGAGTACAAGGTAATGCTTAGTCAGTCACTGGAGGGGAGCATGGAGATCACACAGCACAGTATGAGTACAAGGTAATGCTTAGTCACTGGATGGGAGCATGGAGATCACACAGCACAGTATGAGTACAAGGTAATGCTTAGTCACTGGATGGGAGCATGGAGATCACACAGCACAGTATGAGTACAAGGTAATGCTTAGTCACTGGATGGAGCATGGAGATCACACAGCATAGTATGAGTACAAGGTAATGCTTAGTCACGGGATGGGAGCATGGAGATCACACAGCACAGTATGAGTACAAGGTAATGCTTAGTCACTGGATGGAGCATGGAGATCACACAGCATAGTATGAGTACAAGGTAATGCTTAGTCACTGGATGGGAGCATGGAGATCACACAGCACAGTATGAGTACAAGGTAATGCTTAGTCACTGGATGGGAGCATGGAGATCACACAGCACAGTATGAGTACAAGGTAATGCTTAGTCACTGGATGGAGCATGGAGATCACACAGCATAGTATGAGTACAAGGTAATGCTTAGTCACTGGATGGAGCATGGAGATCACACAGCACAGTATGAGTACCAGGTAATGCTTAGTCACTGGAGGGGAGCATTGAGATCACACAGCACAGTATGAGTACAAGGTAATGCTTAGTCACTGGATGGAGCATGGAGATCACACAGCACAGTATGAGTACAAGGTAATGCTTAGTCACTGGATGGGAGCATGGAGATCACACAGCACAGTATGAGTACAAGGTAATGCTTAGTCACTGGATGGGAGCATGGAGATCACACAGCACAGTATGAGTACAAGGTAATGCTTAGTCACTGGATGGAGCATGGAGATCACACAGCATAGTATGAGTACAAGGTAATGCTTAGTCACGGGATGGGAGCATGGAGATCACACAGCACAGTATGAGTACAAGGTAATGCTTAGTCACTGGATGGAGCATGGAGATCACACAGCATAGTATGAGTACAAGGTAATGCTTAGTCACTGGATGGGAGCATGGAGATCACACAGCACAGTATGAGTACAAGGTAATGCTTAGTCACTGGATGGGAGCATGGAGATCACACAGCACAGTATGAGTACAAGGTAATGCTTAGTCACTGGATGGAGCATGGAGATCACACAGCATAGTATGAGTACAAGGTAATGCTTAGTCACTGGATGGAGCATGGAGATCACACAGCACAGTATGAGTACCAGGTAATGCTTAGTCACTGGAGGGGAGCATTGAGATCACACAGCACAGTATGAGTACAAGGTAATGCTTAGTCACTGGATGGAGCATGGAGATCACACAGCACAGTATGAGTACAAGGTAATGCTTAGTCACTGGAGGGGAGCATGGAGATCACACAGCACAGTATGAGTACAAGGCAATGCTTAGTCACTGGATGGAGCATGGAGATCACACAGCACAGTATGAGTACCAGGTAATGCTTAGTCACTGGATGGAGCATGGAGATCACACAGCACAGTATGAGTATAAGGTAATGCTTAGTCACTGGAGGGGAGCATGGAGATCACACAGCACAGTATGAGTACAAGGTAATGCTTAGTCACTGGATGGAGCATGGAGATCACACAGCACAGTATGAGTAAAAGGTAATGCTTAGTCACTGGATGGAGCATGGAGATCACACAGCACAGTATGAGTACAAGGTAATGCTTAGTCAGTCACTGGAGGGGAGCATGGAGATCACACAGCACAGTATGAGTACAAGGTAATGCTTAGTCACTGGATGGGAGCATGGAGATCACACAGCACAGTATGAGTACAAGGTAATGCTTAGTCACTGGAGGGGAGCATGGAGATCACACAGCACAGTATGAGTACAAGGTAATGCTTAGTCACTGGATGGAGCATTGGGATCACACAGCATAGTATGAGTACAAGGTAATGCTTAGTCACTGGATGGGAGCATGGAGATCACACAGCACAGTATGAGTACAAGGTAATGCTTAGTCACTGGATGGAGCATGGAGATCACACAGCACAGTATGAGTACAAGGTAATGCTTAGTCACTGGATGGGAGCATGGAGATCACACAGCACAGTATGAGTACAAGGTAATGCTTAGTCACTGGATGGGAGCATGGAGATCACGCAGCACAGTACGAGTACAAGGTAATGCTTAGTCAATGGATGGGGGCATGGAGATCACGCAGCACAGTATGAGTACAAGGTAATGCTTAGTCACTGGATGGAGCATGGAGATCACACAGCACAGTATAAGTACAAGGTAATGCTTAGTCACTGGAGGGGAGCATGGAGATCACACAGCACAGTATGAGTACAAGGTAATGCTTAGTCACTGGAGTGGAGCATGGAGATCACGCAGCACAGTATGAGTACAAGGTAATGCTTAGTCACTGGATGGGAGCATGGAGATCACGCAGCACAGTATGAGTACAAGCTAATGCTTAGTCACTGGATGGGAGCATGGAGATCACACAGCACAGTATGAGTACAAGGTAATGCTTAGTCACTGGATGGGAGCATGGAGATCACACAGCACAGTATGAGTACAAGGTAATGCTTAGTCACTGGATGGGGGCATGGAGATCACGCAGCACAGTATGAGTACAAGGTAATGCTTAGACACTGGATGGGAGCATGGAGATCACACAGCACAGTATGAGTACAAGGTAATGCTTAGTCACTGGATGGGGGCATGGAGATCACGCAGCACAGTATGAGTACAAGGTAATGCTTAGTCACTGGATGGGAGCATGGAGATCACGCAGCACAGTATGAGTACAAGGTAATGCTTAGTCACTGGATGGGGGCATGGAGATCACGCAGCACAGTATGAGTACAAGGTAATGCTTAGTCACTGGATGGGGGCATGGAGATCACGCAGCACAGTATGAGTACAAGGTAATGCTTAGTCACTGGAGGGGAGCATGGAGATCACACGGCACAGTATGAGTACAAGGTTATGCTTAGTCACTGGAGGGGAGCATGGAGATCACACAGCACAGTATGAGTACAAGGTAATGCTTAGTCACTGGATGGGAGCATGGAGATCACACAGCACAGTATGAGTACAAGGTAATGCTTAGTCACTGGATGGGGGCATGGAGATCACGCAGCACAGTATGAGTACAAGGTAATGCTTAGACACTGGATGGGAGCATGGAGATCACACAGCACAGTATGAGTACAAGGTAATGCTTAGTCACTGGATGGAGCATGGAGATCACACAGCACAGTATGAGTACCAGGTAATGCTTAGTCACTGGATGGAGCATGGAGATCACACAGCACAGTATGAGTACAAGGTAATGCTTAGTCACTGGAGGGGAGCATGGAGATCACACAGCACAGTATGAGTACAAGGTAATGCTTAGTCACTGGATGGAGCATGGAGATCACACAGCATAGTATGAGTACAAGGTAATGCTTAGTCACTGGATGGAGCATGGAGATCACACAGCACAGTATGAGTACAAGGTAATGCTTAGTCACTGGATGGAGCATGGAGATCACACAGCACAGTATGAGTACAAGGTAATGCTTAGTCACTGGAGGGGAGCATGGAGATCACACAGCACAGTATGAGTACAAGGTAATGCTTAGTCACTGGATGGAGCATGGAGATCACACAGCATAGTATGAGTACAAGGTAATGCTTAGTCACTGGATGGAGCATGGAGATCACACAGCACAGTATGAGTACAAGGTAATGCTTAGTCACTGGATGGGGGCATGGAGATCACGCAGCACAGTATGAGTACAAGGTAATGCTTAGTCACTGGATGGGAGCATGGAGATCACGCAGCACAGTATGAGTACAAGGTAATGCTTAGTCACTGGATGGGGGCATGGAGATCACGCAGCACAGTATGAGTACAAGGTAATGCTTAGTCACTGGAGGGGAGCATGGAGATCACACGGCACAGTATGAGTACAAGGTAATGCTTAGTCACTGGATGGAGCATGGAGATCACACAGCACAGTATGAGTACAAGGTAATGCTTAGTCACTGGATGGGAACATGGAGATCACACAGCACAGTATGAGTACAAGGTAATGCTTAGTCACTGGATGGAGCATGGGGATCACACAGCACAGTATGAGTACAGGGTAATGCTTAGTCAGTCATTGGATGGGAACATGGAGATCACACAGCACAGTATGAGTACAAGGTAATGCTTAGTCACTGGAGGGGAGCATGGAGATCACACAGCGCAGTATGAGTACAAAATAATGCTTAGTCACTGGATGGGAGCCTGGAGATCGCACAGTATGAGTACAAGGTAATGCTTAGTCACTGGATGGGAGCATGGAGATCACACAGCACAGTATGAGTACAAGGTAATGCTTAGTCACTGGATGGGAGCATGGAGATCACACAGCACAGTATGAGTACAAGGTAATGCTTAGTCACTGGATGGAGCATGGAGATCACACAGCACAGTATGTGTACAAGGTAATGCTTAGTCACTGGATGGCAGCATGGAGATCACACAGCACAGTATGAGTACAAGGTAATGCTTAGTCACTGGATGGAGCATGGAGATCACACAGCACAGTATGAGTACAAGGTAATGCTTAGTCACTGGATGGAGCATGGAGATCACACAGCACAGTATGAGTACAAGGTAATGCTTAGTCACTGGATGGAGCATGGAGATCACACAGCACAGTATGTGTACAAGGTAATGCTTAGTCACTGGATGGCAGCATGGAGATCACACAGCACAGTATGAGTACAAGGTAATGCTTAGTCACTGGATGGAGCATGGAGATCACACAGCACAGTATGAGTACAAGGTAATGCTTAGTCACTGGATGGAGCATGGAGATTAGGCAAGTTAGGTTCACTCAGATGCATAGCATGGGTGCACAGTAATGGAGGTGCATGATCAGGTAGGACACAAAAGGAGGAGGACCCTGCCCAAAGGCTTACAATCTAGAGGGAGAGGTAGGGACACGAGAGGTAGGGGACCGGAGTTCAGCTGTGGGTTTAGAGCACTTGTGAAGGAAGGGTAGTAGGCCAGAGTGAAAAGGTGAGTTTTGAAGGATTTCTTGAAGATGTTGAAGGAGGGCGCTGCCCTAATGTGTGGAGGTAGGGAGTTCCATAGTGGTGGAGCAGCTCTTGAGAAGTCCTGGAGGCGTGCATGGGACTGGGTGATGCGGGGGGCGAAGTTTATTGGAGGAGTGAAGTGAGTGGCTAGGTGTGTACCTCTGAGTAAGATCAGAAATGTAGGTTGGACAGGTTTTGTGGGCAGATTTGTAGGTCAGACACAGTATCTTGAATCTGATTCTGGACTGGATAGGAAGCCAGTGGAGGGATTCAAGGAGGGGAGCCGCCCTGGTGGAGTGATGGGAGCAGTGGATAATTCTGGCTGCCGCATTCATGATGGACTGCAGTGGGGCAGTTCGGGTCATAGTTCTCAGCCCTTCTCTTGCCTCCCCTGGGTGCCCATCACAGCCTGGGGGCCTATCTCACAAGGGGCATAATTAAACAAGTGTCGCCATCGTGGTCTTCACACCCGTAACAAGAAGTGTAGCCACAAAACACCTAATCTGGAGCATTACAGAAAGGGAAGGTCGGTAGTTGCCCCCCCCCCCCAGTTACTCCCCTGGTGACAACAAAACACTTTGGTCTCCTTTTCTGCAGCACCTCTATTTCAAAACAGTCTGTTAACTGGCTACATTCAGAGGTTTGATCGACGCCTTAACGAAGAAAAAAAAATACAAAAATGCCCCACTTCTTAATTAGACCAGAGCCCCTTTCAAACGCAAGTCCATCCATTATGCCTTAATGTTAAATGGGACTCAGAAGCTCGCTTGGGTGTTAAACATGCAGCCGTGTGATGGAGAAGCGATAGCGGGAGAATGTCACGCTCTAATTAGGACAGAGATTTGGGAGTCATTATTCCAGGTGACTTAGAGGTAGGCGGAGGAGGGAGCGGGCGTAATGATGGGGGGGAGAGAGAGAGGAGTGTGGGCGGAGGCAGAGAGGTCACCCAGATCTCAGATCTGACAGAGAGGAGGAGTGACTCACATCTTGTGCTGAATACCAGCAGATGTATGTCTATCTCTCCCTCTCATACATCTCCTGCCTGGCGATGGCCAGAAAAAGCCGTCCACATTGTATTCCGTCCGCCTACTGCTGTTCTGACATTTATTTCTGTGTGTTTATTCATTCCATTACTTCTGGGGGAGTCTGTGCGTTTAAAGGGAAACTGCTCTAGCATTCAGCACTGTAACAGATAGGTAAGGTTTATTCACCACTTACTGTTATTAAAAAAAGTGATTTTCTGTTTTAATTTGCAGACAGATGTAAATTTGCAAAACTGATTAAAGCTGAATTTGCACTTCTTTGCAAGTCAGGAATCTGGATGATTTTTGCGGTGTATAGACTGCCCAGAACTTCTTCACTAGCTGCCCTTGTTTCTCGTTTTCTTCAACTGGTGTAATCAAATGACTAGCAGCTAACTATGCATAGTACATACAAAGTCAGAGTTCATAGTCACGTCACTGATGTTCCTCAGAGGAGCTCATAATCAAGGGCATAACAATAGCCGCTGCAAGGTATGCAGGCACAATGGGGCCCGTGGGGGGGGGGGGCTGAAGCCTTGTTGGGGTCATGCCCAGGGCTGTTTTTAGCAGCAGGAGGGAGGTGCAGCATGGGGGGGGGGGCAGTGGGCACATGTGCTTTAAATGAAAGAAGCAAAGTCGCATGCCTCCAGATAAGGATCACGTAGTCACCCTGTGGTGCCCATGGCACGAGCCATCCCTGCACCCCGTTAGGTACGCCTCTGATTTGCCTCTCCCAAGAAGAGATATACAAAAATAATGGAAGACAAAATCAATGCCCACTCATTTTTCCACCGATGTCACATGACTAGAAATGGTGACAGCTGACCGATGAGAATAGACAGGCAAGACAGGAAGGGGTATGCTCAAATTTATGACTCGGGTCATTTTTGTAGCCAGAAGCAGAACTATAAGCCCTGCTAAACCGCCACTATCCCGCGGCAAAACAGGGGTTTATACCCCCAAATCCCCCCTGCAAAACCCACGACTTTCTTGGTCGTGGATTTTGCTGCCCCGGGAGGCAGAGCTTTCAGCTGTAGCTCTGCCTCCATGCATGTCAATCGCCGCGTGGATCTCCGCCTCTCCCCGCCCCTCTCAGTGAAGGAAGATTGAAAGGGACGGGGAGAGGCGGCGATCAGCGGGGATTGACGCGCTGAGAGGCAGAGCTACAGCCATAAGCTCTGCCTCATCAGGAAGCGCTCCCCGGAGTGAGGAGAGGGAATTTGGGGGTATAAACCCCTCGTTGTGCCGCGGGATAGCGGGGGTTTAGCAGGGCTTATAGTTCTGCTTCTGGCTACAAGTTAAAAAAGTGAATTTAGACTCGCTTCAGACATGGGGAGAAAAGATAGTAATAAGTATCAAGCTTTCACAAGTTTACGTTCCTGAATTTAGACACGGGTCCAGCCCTGGGCCGCCCATGAGGCGGGGTGAGGCAGATTCTTAAGGCGGCAGAAGTGGGGAGTATGGCGCCCCCCTGGCCGTGAGCAGGGGGGGGTCCCGAGCTGGAGGGGGTAGCAGCCAGTAAGGGGGGCAGCAGTCACAGTGGTGGGGAGGGGGGGTCAGACCTCCCACACCTGGGTCCCACCAGTCTGCGCTCCCCCTCCAACTATTAGGGCTGTGTACGTTTCAGTGCTGCATTCCACCGCTCATCACTTCCTGCAATGCCGCCCACTGTACACTGCTTAAGTACAGTGGGCAGCATTGCAGGAAGTGAAAAGCACTGGAACACAGCCCTGGAACGCGGAAGTCATCGCCTCCCTGCCCGCTGCCTGATACTTGTACCCTGCGCTAATAGCTGGAGGGGGAGCGCAGACCTGGGGGGACCCAGGTGAGGAGGTGGATCCGACCCCCCTCCCCACCACTGTGCCTGCTGCCCCCCTTCCTGGCTGCTACCCCCTCCAGGCTACCTATACTTGGGGCAATTATACTACCTTTTGGGGAGGGGGGCTTCACCTCACAAGTTTGCCTCAAGCGGCAAAAAGGTCTAGAACTGGCCCTGGAAGGGTCCACTGCTTGTGCTTCTGTTATAGGGATCTCTCCTTATTTCAAGGAGAAATCATACAGACAATCAAAAAGGTAAACAAGATCTTCCTCAGTCTAACTAGGCCCAAAACTCAAAAAAAGAAAAGTCTGGAGGAAGTTCTCCCCATATAACAGAATTCAATTACCAGTAGAAAGGAACTGCCCTCCATCTGGTGGCCAGCAGAGAAGAATTAGAAGACTGAACAAGAAATGTCTTTAACTGAATACAGTTCCTCTTACTCTATGTTATTGTTGCTCCCCGGCATGATGAAGTACGGCGGTTTGCAAATGAGGGCTTTTGAGTGGGAGTTTTCACCACATAGCGTAGAAGACAATCTTCGGAACTGCCCTCCATCCGGTGGCCAGTAGAGAAGAAGAATTAGAAGACTTTGCGTCAATGTCTTTAACCGAATACAGTTCCTCTTACTCTATGTTATTGTTGCTTCTTGGCATGATGACACACGGCGGTTTGCGGGTGAGGGCTTTTGAGTGGGATTTGTCTCCACAGAGCGTAGAATACAATTATCGGAACTGCCCTCCATCCGGTGGCCAGAAGAGAAAAAGAATTAGAAGACTTTGCGTCAATGTCTTTAACCAAATACAGTTCCTCTTACTCTATGTTATTGTTGCTCCCTGGCATGATGACGCACGGCGGTTTGCGAATGAGGGCTTTCGAGTGGGAGTTGTCACTGCAAAGCGTAGAAGACAATTGTAAGGGAAGACAATATGACAAGAATGGGGTGACACATTCCTCCTACCTTCAGCCAACGCATCAGACAAAAACTCGAGCAAGCAACAAGTGACAGCTAATGAATCAGCAACACTATTCCAACCTAAAGTCGGGATAAATAGCATAGTGGCATAGAACTGTCACATTGTCACTTCTCACTTCTTGGATTTCTCTCTTTGAGTGGAAGCTATCATAAAAGCCATGCTGTAACACCAGGTTATTTAGCATTCCTTTGTTCTTTGCTTCTTCTTTTAGTGTTTCCCATACCCCCTAGTAGAACACAGCATGCACCCAATAACATATCCAGTATTCCGTGAATGAAAAAAATCAGCTACAACAAATCAGCTACAGCTACAAAAATCAGCTACAGCTACAGCAAAAAATGATAAAACTGGGAAACAAGAGTAACGCTCAGACAGCAAGCAGCAGGAAGAGTTTCTGGAGTCAGTGCTTTGGCCACCGGGATTTTGAATTTAGAACTTTGGCAAGCTTCAGGCGTACTTTGAAGGGAAGGTTCAGGGACTATGAAAAAAAAAATAAAAAACCTTATCCACTTACCTGGGGCTTCCTCCAGCCCGTGGTAGGCAGGAGGTGCCCTCGGCGCCGCTCCGCAGGCTCCTGGTGGTCTTCGGTGGGTGACCCGACCTGGCCAGGCCGGCGGCCAGGTCGGGCCTCTTCTGCGCTCCGTTGTGCGTTCCACGCCGGCGCGCTGACCTCTTTCGGACGTCCTCCGGGATGTACTGCGCAAGGCTCAGTAGTTTTTTTTTCATAGTCCCTGAACCTTTCCTTTAAAGTGTACCAGATCTAAAGCTCGGTGGTAAACGCACATACTTAACTTAGATCCTGGAACTTATAGAGCAGTGTTCTCCCACCCTGTCCTCAAAACCCACCAACAGTGCATGTTTTGTGGAAATCCACAGAGGTAAATACTTAGCTCTGCTGAGACACTAATTACCCCACCTGTGGATGTTTGTGGTTTCCCACAAAACATGTAGGGCCTGATTCACAAAGCGGTGCTAACAGCACACTGGTGAAAAGCCCTTTATCACACCTAAACTCAGTTTAGGTGTGATAAGTTTAGGTGTGATAAGTTTAGGTGTGATAAGTTTAGGCATGATAAGTTTAGGTGTGATAAGTTTAGGAGTGATAAGTTTAAGAACCAACTGGGTTAGCACCGCAGTGCACAGCTGAACAAAAGTTTTGTGCTAGCAAAGTCTAGTGCACTTCGCATGGAGTTTAATGTTGCTGCTTTGCGTGCGGGACTTTGTGCGCGATCTAAACTTATCTAAACTTATCATGCCTAAACTTATCACGCCTAAACTTATCACACCTAAACTTATCACGCCTAAACTGGCTTTTCACCAGCGTGGTGCAATGGTTATCACGCCTAAAGTCTCTAACTGGGTTAGCACCGCTTTGTGAATCGAGCCCGTAGTGTTGGTGCGCCTTGAGGACAGGGTTGGGGAACTGTGCGGGTTTCTCATGACATCCTCCAGTCCCATGTTGCCACTCATGGACCCCCCCCCCAAAGATTACCCACAAGGGCTTGTCAAAACCGCTCATGCATAAAGCCCTGATCAGATGGAGGGTCCCGGTCAGCAGCGGGGGACCATAGGACAGCAAGGGAAGCCACTGAAGGATCCAGAGGCTCCCTCTCCTTAGACAAGTATGTGTTTCTGAACCAGAGCTTCAGGTGGGGTTTTCTTTAAATCAAAGACTACCCAAGCCTTTACAGTTGCCAACCCACCTCTTTCCAATGGATGGAGATAGGAAAGAGTTGAATGAAATACAAGTGGAGAAACTTGATGAGATCTTTTTGAAACAATGAAGTTTTGCAACAGAACATCTCTTGTATTACATGTGAAAGTAGTAATACACCTATAGTTCAGACCTGTCATAAATGCCCATTGTAATGAAAACATGTTGGGAGAACTTTTTGAAAAAAGTAGAATATATCTTGAAGGCTGCCATACACTGGCCGACTGCCACCAGATCGACCAACAGATAGATCCCTCTCTGATCCACTTTGGCTACTGCACACAGATTTTGAATCAATTTCAGCATGAAATCGATTCGCAACCTGTGGAGATGCCGCTGCCGTCTGCTCGCCACCCCTGCTCCCCCGGCCATACGCAATACATTACCTATCCGCCGGCGCAAGTCCCCGAAGTCTCATTTCTTCCAGAGTACTCCGATCACAGTTATTGAATCTGCTGTGTTTCGACGGGAAATCATTGTAATGTATGGGTACTTTTAGTGGTGTTCCACTACACCTAGCATCACAATAATAACGTACAAGGATATTATAAACCAAGTGAAGGCTCCAGAAACCAATTTTGAAAAAAAAAATGTCTTTAATATTCAAAAGTGCAAAAATGTACAATCATAATCTTCAATTGTGACAATCATTAGCGATAATAAGCAGCTTAAAGAGAACCCGAGGTGTGTTTAAAGAATGTTATCTGCATACAGAGGCTGGATCTGCCTATACAGCCCAGCCTCTGTTACTATCCTAAACTCCACTAAGGTCCCCCTGCACTCTGCAATCCCTCATAAATCACAGCCGTGCTGTGAGGCTGTGTTTACATCCGTAGTGTCAGTCTCAGTTGCTCCCCCGCCTCCTGCATAGCTCCGGTCCCTGCCCCCGTCCCTTCCCTCCAATCAGCAGGGAGGGAAGGGATGCAGACGGGGACTGGAGTTCTGCAGGAGGCGGGGAGAGCAGCAGACTGACACTATAGAGATAAACACAGCCAGCTCTGACAAGCTGTTTGTCAGCAGCGTGGCTGTGATTTATGAGGGATTGCAGAGTGCAGGGGGACCTTAGGGGGGTTTGGGATAGCAACAGAGGCTTGGCTGTATAGGCAGATCCAGCCTCTGTATGCAGATAATATTCTTCAAACCCACCTCGGGTTCTCTTTAACCACTTAACGACCGCCCCCAGCCGATGGGCGGCGGCAAAGTCCGGGCCCAAACGACCGCAATACGCCCATCGGCGGGGGCGGCTGCGGGAGTGGCTATGCGGCGATCGCGTCATTCGTGACGCGATCAGCCGCCGGGGACTGGATCCGCCCACCGCTCGTAGTAACCCGCCGGTCGTTCGGAAGCGCCGGCGGGTTACTAGCACCCGGATCGCCGCTGCACATATGTATAATAGGCTTTGTAATGTATACAAAGCCTATTATACTGGCTGCCTCCTGCCCTGGTGGTCCCAGTGTCCGAGGGACCACCAGGGCAGGCTGCAGCCACCCTAGTCTGCACCCAAGCACACTGATTTCCCCCCCCCTGCCCCCTGATCGCCCACAGCACCCCTCAGACCCCCCCCTGCCCACCCCCCAGACCACTGTTTGCACCCAGTCACCCCCCTAATCACCCATCAATCACTCCCTGTCACTATCTGTCAACGCTATTTTTTTTTTATCCCCCCCCTGCCCACTGCCCCCTCCTGATCACCCCCCCACCCCTCAGATTCTCCCCAGACCCCCCCCCCCCAGAACCCCCCCCTGTACTATATGCATCTATCCCCCCTGATCACCTGTCAATCACCCGTCAATCACCCGTCAATCACCCCCTGTCACTGCCACCCATCAATCAGCCCCTAACCTGCCCCTTGCGGGCAATCTGATCACCCCCCCACACCAATAGATCGCCCGCAGATCCGACATCAGATCACCTCCCAAATCCATTGTTTACATCTATTCTCTCCTCTAAACACCCACTAATTACCCATCAATCACCCATCAATCACCCCCTATCACCACCTGTCACTGTTACCCATCAGATTAGACCCTAATCTACCCCTTGCGGGCACCCAATCACCCGCCCACACGCTCAGATTGCCCTCAGACCCCCCCTTATCAATTCGCCAGTGCAATATTTACATCTGTTATTCCCTGTAATAACCCACTGATCACCTGTCAATCACCTATCAATCACCCCCTGTCACTGCCACCCATCAATCACCCCCTGTCACTGCCACCCATCAATCAGCCCCTAACCTGCCCCTTGCGGGCAATCTGATCACCCACCCACACCAATAGATCGCCCGCAGATCCGACATCAGATCACCTCCCAAGTGCAGTGTATACATCTCTTCTCTCCTCTAAACACCCACTAATTACCCATCAATCACCCCCTATCACCACCTGTCACTGTTACCCATCAGATTAGACCCTAATCTGCCCCTTGTGGGCACCCAATCACCCGCCCACACGCTCAGATTGCCCTCAGACCCCCCCTTATCAATTCGCCAGTGCAATATTTACATCTGTTATTCCCTGTAATAACCCACTGATCACCTGTCAATCACCTATCAATCACCCCCTGTCACTGCCACCCATCAATCACCCCCTGTCACTGCCACCCATCAATCACCCCCTGTCACTGCCACCCATCAATCAGCCCCTAACCTGCCCCTTGCGGGCAATCTGATCACCCACCCACACCAATAGATCGCCCGCAGATCCGACATCAGATCACCTCCCAAGTGCAGTGTTTACCTCTCTTCTCTCCTCTAAACACCCACTAATTACCCATCAATCACCCCCTATCACCACCTGTCACTGTTACCCATCAGATTAGACCCTAATCTGCCCCTTGCGGGCACCCAATCACCCGCCCACACGCTCAGATTGCCCTCAGACCCCCCCTTATCAATTCGCCAGTGCAATATTTACATCTGTTATTCCCTGTATAACCCACTGATCACCTGTCAATCACCTATCAATCACCCCCTGTCACTGCCACCCATCAATCACCCCCTGTCACTGCCACCCATCAATCACCCCCTGTCACTGCCACCCATCAATCAGCCCCTAACCTGCCCCTTGCGGGCAATCTGATCACCCACCCACACCAATAGATCGCCCGCAGATCCGACATCAGATCACCTCCCAAGTGCAGTGTTTACATCTCTTCTCTCCTCTAAACACCCACTAATTACCCATCAATCACCCCCTATCACCACCTGTCACGGTTACCAATCAGAGTAGACCCTAATCTGCCCCTTGCGGGCACCCAATCACCCGCCCACACCTCAGAACGTCCTCAGACCCCAGCCCTGATCACCTCGCTAGTGCATTGCTTGCATCTATTTCCCCCCTCTAATCACACCTTGAGACACCCATCAATCACCTCCTGTCACCCCCTAGCACACCTACCCATCAGATCAGGCCCTAATTTGCCCTGTGTGGGCTCCTGATCACTCGGCCAAACCCTCAGATCCCCCTCAGACCCCCTTCCGATCACCTCCCCAGTGCATTGATTGCATCTATTTTCCCCTCTAACCGCCCCCTGAGACACCCATCAATCACCTCCTGTCACCCCCCTAGCACTCCTATCCATCAGATCAGGCCCAAAACATCCTGTCATCTAAGAGGCCACCCTGCTTATGACCGGTTCCACAAAATTTGCCCCCTCATAGACCACCTGTCATCAAAATTTGCAGATGCTTATACCCCTGAACAGTCATTTTGAGAAATTTGGTTTCCAGACTACTCACAGTTTTGGGCCCGTAAAATGCCAGGGCAGTATAGGAACCCCACAAGTGACCCCATTTTAGAAAGAAGACACCCCAAGGTATTCTGTTAGGTGTATGATGAGTTCATAGAAGATTTTATTTTTTGTCAAAAGTTAGCGGAAATTGGATTTTTATTGTTTTTTTCACAAAGTGTCATTTTTCACTAACTTGTGACAAAAAATAAAATCTTCTATGAACTCACCATACCCCTAACGGAATACCTTGGGGTGTCTGCTTTCTAAAATGGGGTCACTTGTGGGGTTCCTATACTGCCCTGGCATTTTAGGGGCCCTAAACCGTGAGGAGTAGTCTAGAAAACAAATGCCTCAAAATGACCTGTGAATAGGACGTTGGGCCCCTTAGCGCACCTAGGCTGCAAAAAAGTGTCACACATGTGGTATCGCCATACTCAGGAGAAGTAGTATAATGTGTTTTGTGGTGTATTTTTACACATACTCATGCTGGGTGGGAGAAATCTCTCTGTAAATGGACAATTGTGTGTAAAAAAAATCAAAAATGTGTCATTTACAGAGATATTTCTCCCACCCAGCATGGTTATATGTAAAAATACACCACAAAACACATTATACTACTTCTTCTGAGTACGGCGATACCACATGTGTGACACTTTTTTGCAGCCTAACTGTGCTAAGGGGCCCAAAGTCCAATGAGTACCTTTAGGATTTCACAGGTCATTTTGAGACATTTGGGTTCAAGACTACTCCTCACGGTTTAGGGCCCCTAAAATGCCAGGGCAGTATAGGAACCCCACAAGTGACCCCATTTTAGAAAGAAGACACCCAAGGTATTCTGTTAGGTGTATGATGAGTTCATAGAATATTTTATTTTTTGTCACAAGTTAGCGGAAATTGATATGTATTGTTTTTTTTTTCACAAAGTGTCATTTTCCGCTAACTTGTGACAAAAAAAAAAATCTTCTATGAACTCACCATACTCCTAACAGAATACCTTGGGGTGTCTTCTTTCTAAAATGGGGTCACTTGTGGGGTTCCTATACTGCCCTGGCATTTTAGGGGCCCTAAACCGTGAGCAGTAGTCTAGAATCCAAATGCCTCAAAATGACCTGTGAATAGGACGTTAGGCCCCTTAGCGCACCTAGGTTGCAAAAAAGTGTCACACATGTGGTATCGCCGTACTCAGAAGAAGTAGTATATTGTGTTTTAGGGTGTATTTTTACACATACCCATGCTGGGTGGGAGAAATCTCTCTGTAAATGGACAATTGTGTGTAAAAAAAATCAAACAATTGTCATTTACAGAGATATTTCTCCCACCCAGCATGGGTATGTGTAAAAATACACCCCAAAACACATTATACTACTTCTCCTGAGTACGGCGGTACCACATGTGTGGCACTTTTTTGCACCCTAAGTGCGCTAAGAGGCCCAAAGTCCAATGAGTACCTTTAGGATTTCACAGGTCATTTTGCGACATTTGGTTTCAAGACTACTCATCACGGTTTAGGGCCCCTAAAATGCCAGGGCAGTATAGGAACCCCACAAATGACCCCATTTTAGAAAGAAGACACCCCAAGGTATTCCGTTAGGAGTATGGTGAGTTCATAGAAGATTTTATTTTTTGTCACAAGTTAGCGGAAAATGACACTTTGTGAAAAAAAAACAATTAAAATCAATTTCCGCTAACTTGTGACAAAAAAAAAAAATCTTCTATGAACTCACCATCCTCCTAACGGAATACCTTGGGGTGTCTTCTTTCTAAAATGGGGTAATTTGTGGGGTTCCTATACTGTCCTGGCATTTTAGGGGCCCTAAACCGTGAGGAGTAGTCTTGAAACGAAATTTTTCAAAATGACCTGTGAAATCCTAAAGGTACTCATTGAACTTTGGGCCCCTTAGCGCAGTTAGGGTGCAAAAAAGTGCCACACATGTGGTATCGCCGTACTCAGGAGAAGTAGTATAATGTGTTTTGGGGTGTATTTTTACACATACCCATGCTGAGTGGGAGAAATATCTCTATAAATAGACAATTGTGTGTAAAAAAAATTAAACAATTGTCATTTACGGAGATATTTCTCCCACCCAGCATGGGTATGTGTAAAAATACACCCCAAAACACATTATACTACTTCTCCTGAGTACGGCAATACCACATGTGTGGCACTTTTTTGCAGCCTAACTGCGCTAAGGGGCCAAAAGTCCAATGAGCATCTTTAGGCTTTACAGGGGTGCTTACAATTAGGCACCCCCCAAAATGCCAGGACAGTGAACACACCCCACAAATGACCCCATTTTGGAAAGTAGACACTTCAAGGTATTCAGAGAGGAGCATAGTGAGTCTGTGGCAGATTTCATTTTTTTTTTGTCGCAAGTTAGAAGAAATGGAAACTTTTTTTTTTTCTTTTTTTTGTCAGAAAGTGTCATTTTCCGCTAACTTGTGACAAAAAATAAAATCTTCTATGAACTCACCATGCCTCTCACTGAATACTTTGGGATGTCTTCTTTCCAAAATGGGGTCATTTGGGGGGTATTTGTACTATCCTGGAATTTTAGCACCTCATGAAACCTGACAGGTGCGCAGAAAAGTCAGAGATGCTTGAAAATGGGAAAATTCACTTTTGGCACCATAGTTTGTAAACGCTATAACTTTTACCCAATCCAATAAATATACACTGAATGGGTTTTTTTTTTATCAAAGACATGTAGCAGAATAACTTTCGCGCTCAAATGTATAGGAAATTTTACTTTATTTGAAAAATGTCAGCACAGCAAGTTAAAAAAGTCATTTTTTTGCCAAAATTCATGTCTTTTTTGATGAATATAATAAAAACTAAAACTTGCAGCAGCAATCAAATAGCAGCAAAAGAAATCTGTATTAGTGACAAGAAAAGGAGGTAAAATTCCTTTAGGTGGTAGGTTGTATGACCGAGCAATAAACCGTGAAAGCTGCAGTGGTCTGAATGGAGAAAAAGGCTCTGGTCCTTAAGGGGCGAAAAGACTGTGGTCCTGAAGTGGTTAAGCCCATTCAAACATAAAATGTGACAAGGTTTGTTATTTTTAGGTGACTGACAACGTCAGCTTGTTTCGGTCTGAACAGCCCTTCTTCAGGCTTTATAAATATACAGTGAATCTGAGTAGAATCAGACTATAGATAACCATAAATAGTATATTTTGGGCATAATAAAGCCAGGAAGAGCCACCCCTGAAGTACCTTAAGACCTAAAACAATATTAAATGGATTAATCAGGGCAAGTGTAAAGATCAAAAGTAAACTGGTTTATGAAGCCTCCACAAGTTTAGTATAAGCAAGTTTATAGCATGTGCTTCACTGCAGTCAGAGAAAAATAAACTAGGACTGAGCTCACGGGAGGAGTTACAACATGGCTACAATAAGAGAGAGGGAACAAACTACCTAACATGGCTCATTAATTGCTGATAGAATAAAACAATAGACTGGTACCAATATCAAAGCCTTTGAACTCAAAGTGCATACACACAGCTACCCGTAATACAGAGAAGCTGTGTGTATAAAACAATAGATGGGACAAGGGCCAGATTTACCGTAAGGCACTGTAGGTAAATGCCTACAGGCGCCTGACAATGGAAGAGCGGTTTTCTCCCCTCCCCTAGTATCTCCCTCATTCCGTCCTTATGAAATCACAAGCAGAGTGTAAATGAGAGGTTACTCTCCTGGCTCTTGCCATTCCCCTAAGGGGATCTCCCTTTAGTCGGGGGCAGCCCTAGCTACCTA
Organism: Hyperolius riggenbachi; assembly: GCF_040937935.1. Taxonomy (NCBI): domain Eukaryota; kingdom Metazoa; phylum Chordata; class Amphibia; order Anura; family Hyperoliidae; genus Hyperolius; species Hyperolius riggenbachi. The sequence goes on from NC_090650.1 coordinate 439,773,107, forward strand.
AAAGGGCACTATGGCAAACATTGTAAAATTTAAAATATGTGTGTAACGATTGGTGTAGCAATCAGAAGTCTGATTATTGTGTGATCTGCAGTATCACCAATAATCAGACACTATACCTGATTATATGGTGATCTGCAGAATCACCAATAATGCAAGTATAGCAAACAAGGTAATAGCAAATGTATAGTGCTTGGTGCAACAGTAATACTGATTAGTTTTGGCAGAACCTCACCAGAGGAGCTGGTGGGTACTATCAGTAAGGAACCTCACCAGTGAAAAGGCTCACTGGTGAGTAGAGTGGTCAGACAGATCGGTTCAGCAACAGACAGGAGAATACAGTACAGAATCGGCAGGCAGAAGGATAAAGGTATTTCAGGCAGAGTCAGCAACAGGATCAGATGGGCAAAAGTACAGAATCTGATAGCGTAAGAGTAGTCAGAAGAGAGCCAGAGTCATACACAGATAATCAAGCAATAATAACAGTAGTAATATCAATTCCTAGTCTTGTGTGAAATCCCTGGTTTCCTCCCGGATCAAAGCACACCGGAACTAAGTAAGGTCTGAGTGCTCACACGAAGCATTCGCAACAGCAGACAAGTTGTGAGTGATTCTCGGAGGCTTAAGAAGCGGAGGAGACCCCTCGGTCACGCCCACACCCATCAGCCAATCAGAGATGCCGAGAGTCTCCTTTGATGTCAGCCGACCAGCAGGTCAGCCGACGCGCCTCCTCCCCGCATAAAGGTCCCGTCTGTGCGCGCGCGCGCGACAAAGCCACTCTATGAGCCACTGAAGAGACAGGAGAAACGCGGGGGCATCCTGACTGCCTGCAGCTGCATCTCCACAGAATGTTACAATGTGCAAACACAAACAAATAAGAAGTACATTTTTTTCCAGAGTAAAATGAGTCATAAATTACTTTTCTCCTATGTTGCTATCACTTACAGTAGGTAGTAAAAATCTGACAGAATCGACAGGGTTTGGACTAGTCCATCTCTTCATGGGGGGTTCTCAGGGATTTATTTATTTTCAAAAGCACTTAGTGAATGGCAGTTACTCTGTGCAACTGCCAAAAAACGGTGTAGCGAGCAGGGAAGCTGGCCAGCATCATTGTTTAAATCCTTTTTAGGGAATGTTTTTATAAAGAATAAAAGCCTTGCTGAGAATCCCCTATGAAGATATGGGCTAGTCCGAAACCTGTAAAACCTGTCGCGTCTTTCAGATTTCTACTACCTACTGTAAGTGACAGCAACATAGGAGAAAAGTAATGGATGGCTCATTTTACTCTGGAAAAAACATACTTCTTATTTGTCTAAGTTTGCACATGTTTAAAATTTTTCAATTTTTGCCATATTGCCCCATTAATACTGAGGGTACTTCTGGCTACTTCATTCATACTAAGGGACACCTGTAGCTACCTATGACAGGCAAGGGAAGTAAGGGAGAAGTGACAGCCGGGCCAGCCAACACACCTGTGGTGCAGTTCGGCTGGGGTTTTAAGTTTATGGAGGACAAAGTCTCGGGTGCCAGGACATCTGTGCCTATAGGCTCCTATGGTGTAAATCTAGGCTTGGACAGTACACAACAGTGGTGTTCACCAATAATATGGTCCTTCCTATGAGAACTTACGGAGAAGCATGTGACCAGTTTAATCATCAGATAGATTTGTAAGGTTTTGATTTGATGTGATAACATCCAGGTTAAACACATGATCATGACCAGCAAATCAAGTCTTACACGTCTATCAGCTGATCAAACTGATCACATGCTTCCCCAAACGCTATAATCCTCCTGCCGTCTGATCAGTTAGTAAGGACTCTACTGCAAGTTCTCCAGTATGTATTCCAATACTATCACCATGAAATCACATCAGTACAGGGTGCTGCTTTTAATTCCAAACTATATCTAGAAGCAAGACTTTTTGAATATGAATAGATGCTAATTAGGCTAATTACACTAAACCGATCATATTATTCATAATCCTATCTAAAAAATGTTTAAAAAGACAAAAGGTGACCTTCAGCTTTCTTTCATCACGGGAAGAAAAGCCTCAGCAGAATGCAGACATCATCGTTCTCGCGGCCGCCCACCCACCGCCTGTCTCCCCCCATTGTTTGTTGGGGATAATAAGGCTCATTATCATTGCGGAGAAGCTGTCACCTCACTACCTGGATAAAAAGGACTCTCCAAGCATAATAGTGGGAATAATGCAACAAGTGAGTAAAATATTCCACCCACCTCCAATAACTTCAGCAACTTGCAAGATGAGTCAGCGACAGCGTTCTAAAGTCATGATGAGGGATGCAAAGTTATAATCCTGACCTGAAAATGGATCATAATTAAGCCACTCTCCCATAACTTATATACAGTTATACAGTTGCGTGGCTGATGAGGAAACAGCTCAATGGTGTATTTCTCAGTAGAAGACAAGAAAATGTTATTGAAATCTAGATATAAAGTATGTTGGAGTTTTTGCATTTTATGAAACTCTGGAAGTTATGTATATTCAAGTATATGTTGTTATTTTGATTTGTCCGCTTGCCAGTCCTGATGTGACCATATTATTATTATTATTATTATTTAGTATTTATATAGCGCCGACATATTACGCAGCGCTGTACAGAGTATATATATATATATATATATATATATATATATATATCTTGTCACTAACTGTCCCTCAAAGGAGCTCACAATCTAATCCCTACCATTGCCATATGTCTATATTATGTAGTGTAAGTACTATAGTCTAGGGCCAATTTTAGGGGGAGCCAATTAACTTATCCGTATGTTTTTGGAATGTGGGAGGAAACCGGAGTGCCTGGAGGAAACCCACGCAGACACGGAGAGAACATGCAAACTCTTTGCAGATAGTGCCCTGGCAGGGATTCGAACCAGGGACCCAGCGCTGCAAGGCGAGAGAGCTAACCACTACGCCACCGTGCTGCCCACCGTGCTGACCATATTTACTTATTTATTTAAGTATTTATATAGCACCGACATACTACGCAACGCTGTACAGATTATATATATTGTCTTGTCACTAAGGCCCGGTTCACATTAGCGGTGGCTATCCGGAATCGCCGTGCCGGAGCCGCACCGCATGCGGAACGGACGAAACGGACGCACGGCATAGCAATGTAAGTCTATGCCACCGTTCACATGCGTCCGTTTCGTCCGGACCGGAGCCGGACCGGATCCGGACTCCGGCGTCCGTTCCAACATGCGCTATTTTTTGGTCCGGCTCCTCCGGCAGCCGTATCCGTTGCGGAGCCGGACTGCACCATCCGGCCAATACAAATCAATGAGAACCGGATAGCGCACAACACACTAGCTAAAAATCCGGATGTTCTACCCCACTTCCTATGAGGATTGTTGCGGCGATATTGGATCGGGGACACATGGGCAAGCATTTTGGAGTGGAGCAGCACGAGCTGGAGATGTTGGCAGCATGTTGGAGGTGGAGGTGAGTGCTAAACAGTGGAGGGCCTGATTCCACAGGTCCCCCTTCTGCTGACCTCCCAGACCCCAACATTTTTTTTGTTTTTTACGTAACTTTTGCCAAACGGATCCGGATCGCATCCTGATGAACACCTGATGCAAGCTGACCGGATCCGGATCGGATCCGGATCAGAACCGTACGGATCCGATCCGGATCACGTCCGGATCCGGTCAGGTCATCCGGTCCGTTTGGAAGACAACCGCAAGTGTGAACGGGGCCTAACTGTCCCTCAGAGGGGCTCACAATCTAGTCCCTACCATAGTCATATGTCTATATTGTGTTGTGTATGTATCATAGTCTAGGGCCAATTTTAGGGGAAGCCAATTAATTTATCTGTATATTTTTGGGGTGTTGCTGGAAACCAGAGTGCCCGGAGTAAACCCACACAGACACAGGGAGAACATACAAACTCCTTGCAGATGTTGCCCTGGCTGGGATTCGAAGCAGGGACCCAGCGCTGCAAGGCGAGAGTGCTAACCACTACGCCACTGTGCTGACCATACAGATAGAGAATTAGTCCAGTCAGCATGGTTACCATCTCTAAGGGGTCATTTATACCTGTCAGTGCAAATTCTCCTGGGAACTATAATGTCAATTCATCAAAGTTAAAGTCCCATTATCGACAGTTCTCCTCTGCCGGTATCAATGCAGGACTCACATAACTCACATAAGCAGAGACGATTCCCTATGACTGACAGGAGCAGAAGCCAATAGAAACAGCCCCTGTCTCCTGAAAGTCCCGTTGATAGGACCCGCAGGTTTCTCTGGTGGGTTTAGCTTTCCTACCCCCAGGCAGCGAGCAGAGAGATCAGAACAAAAGAGGCTCCCCTGCCTCCCTTCATCAGTTTAACCTCTTAGATTCCTGTTTGAAGATGCGCAGGAGCTAGTGGGGAAATCACCTAAGCATGGCATGTGTAAAGACCCTTGGAAGTTCATATAAGCTGAGGCAATTAAATCAAATGTTAAGAAAGCCCGATGGACAGATTCAAAGTGAGCAGAGGCAGTATAACAAACAGTGTAACAAAACATGTACATCTAAAGGGATGTCAGGATGCCTCTTACTATTGTAATGCTGTCTCTGCACACACTCCTCTGCTGTTACCGACAATGGGCTTCGGTAAATTGATGAATTAGCACACAAAGGTCTAAAATACCAAATGCAGTAATTTCCCCGACTTGTTTTTTTTGTTTATCGATAAGCCTTGATGAATTGACACCTATGTCCCTTGCCAGATATGGCAGGTTACCCAATGCCACGCTTGCCTCCTGGGTCTACCTCTTATGTTTGCTTTTAATGCAACTCTGCCCGACAATCAATGTGGTTTGAAACGTGTGCCAGGCAAAACAGGAAATGTGGGCGCTGCAGGCCCCATCATATTGCACATGTCCCCTGGTTGTCAAACAAGTCATATACATAATAGATTCCATACATGTTACATTAAGCATCTATGTCATATGGATCATAAAAAAAAGCATCTACCACATAAGTGCTAGAGAGTAGCCACCAAAGGTAAGTAATGCCCAGGCCCGGTCTGCCCATGATGCCAAGTGAGGCAACTTCCTCAGGCAACATAAGTCCAAGGGCAGCACCAGGCAGAAACAGAAAGTGAAGAGAGTGCCTGGCCAACCTATACTGGGGGAAACTGTGCCTAGCTGCCAACACTGGGGGCACCTATACCTGGCTACCTACCTTTACTGGGAGCAACTGTACCTGGCCAACCTATACTGGGGCAGCTGTACCTGGCTAACCTATACTGGGGGAAACTGTACGTGGCTAACCTATACTGGGGGCAACTGTACTTAGCTGCCAACACTGAGGGCACCTATACCTGGCTACCTACCTATACTGGGTGCAACTGTACCTGGCCAACCTATACTGGGGCAACTGTACCTGGCTAACCTATACTGGGGGCAACTGTACCTGGCTAACCTATACTGGGGGCAACTGTACCTGGCTAACCTATACTGGGGGCAACTGTACTTAGCTGCCAACACTAGGGGCACCTATACCTGGCTACCTACCTATACTGAGGATTTTTTTTGTGGGGCTCACCGCAGCTATAACAAGAGGTGCAAATTGTTGGGTGTTGTGTGATCATTCCAATTTTAGGGGTTGGCACATCCTTACAAGTTTGCCTTGGGCAGCAAAAAGTCTAGAACCGGCCCTGGTAATGCCTGCAAACTGCCAACAGCACTCTCCATTTATGAACCTCCCTTAGGAGAAGGTCCATTTTATATACTTTGATCACTAGGTGCTAAGTTTCTATTAAAGGGTCATTTGCCTTCTCCCCGGGTGGCTCCTGCCCTTTGCAGTATAGCTCGGTAGCCTGCCTGAGTCACGCTTTGTACTACTGCGGAGGCCCAGAACGCTCCCGTTGACGGGTGTGCAGCCGGGCTGCCCATGCGTGATGAACCGTGACTTGGCCAGGTTACTGGGTCATACAGAGGAGGACAGGAGCCACCTGGGGAAACGCCGAGGGACTGAGCAGCCTCAATGGTACTCAAAGGAACACTACCAATAACCAAGTGTTCTGCCCATATCTATCAATATGGGCATTCAATAAGCTAAAATGTGATGTTATGCTGACACCTAGTGGTAGTAGTGAGCAATTATGTTTAGTCAGATCAGAATTTCAGGATGATGTAATTTCATGGGAGGGTCTCAACCCTTGAACTGGAACTTCCTGTCTTCCATTTTGTGAGAAGCTTTCAGCTGAATAACAGCACATGGCAAGAGCTCTTACTATTTCCGGACTAAATGGTGGAATTGTCCGTAAGTACTTAAGCCTATGGGATGATATAATGCTTAATGTGCTGTAGTGATGTTTCATGTACTGATTAGTGCATTCTGTATTTGCTTATGTTGCAGTTTTACAAGTAAAGTGTAATTCAACAAAGATTCATACAGACTCAAGGTCTCACGTGTCTTACTACTGGATTACTTATTGTTAAGCTGTCTGACTAGCGTTATACAACTGCTCAATAACGCGAAGCAGAACAGTAAAAGGACAACCTGCGCAGCAGTCTGAAATATACAGAGACATCATTACTGCAGCATGAGTCTTAGATCAGGAACAAGGTATCAGGCAGATGATGTGCCACCGCCGACACAGCAGAGCAGGGAGAGCATCCCCAGTGCCCAGCAAGACGATGCACAGTCGCATGTGTCCAGATCTTCACGATCTAGCAAGACGTCCTCAGCTAGTTCCCTAGCAGCCAGAGCTCGCGCAAAAGCAGCAGCTGCCCGCATCCAGCTACAGTTTGCAGAAAAGGAAGCCAGGATGATGCAGGAGATGGCAGCCAAGAAAGCCGCTGTAGCACAAGAAGAAGCAGAGCTAGAATCAAGACTGCTTATCCTGCAGCGTCAGACAGCAGTTGCTGTGGCTGAAGCAAAGGTTGCTGCCTATCAGGAAACAAGCCACCCAGGGAGTGAGAAATCATATGAAGACCCAGAGGTCCCAGGAAAACTTCTATCCCCTGTGGATCGTACAAGCCAGTATGTTCAGAACCTCACTAATGTGCATACGAAAGAACAGTCCTTAAAACCTGAAGCAAAGGAATTCAGACAGAGTTCCACAGAACCTCGGAATGAGTCCAATCAACCACGTTACACCAGCAGCTGCCGGCAAACCAAGAATCAAGCACCAGAGCCTCCCAGGAACAAGGAGGAAGTGTTCCCACCGCTTCAACCCAAAGATTACATGCATGAGCAACAATGTGCAGCGGATATCACCAAATATCTCATCCGTAAAGACATGATTAGCTCAGGTTTTCTTCAATTTGATGACTGTCCCGAAAACTACTGGGCATGGAAATCTTCCTTTCTGAATGCCACCAGAGGTCTGTACTTATCACCAGCAGAAACGCTTGACTTGATGATAAAGTGGCTTGGTACAGAGTCAGCGGAACATGCAAAGAGGATGAGAAGAGCAAACCTGTTCAATCCCGCAGCAGGACTCGACATGGCCTGGAAAAGACTAGAAGAAACATATGGATCCCCAGAGGCAATCGAAGGAGCACTGTTGCGAAAGCTTGAAGTCTTTCCTAAGTTAGGCTACAGAGATAATGTGCGACTACAAGAGCTGAGTGATCTTCTGTTGGAGGTAGAATATGCCAAGGAGGATGGCTACCTGCCAGGACTTTCATATCTAGATACAGCCAGAGGTACCAATCCAATAGTAGAGAAACTGCCCTCAAATTTACAAGACAAGTGGATGTCTGTAGGAGGTAAATTCAAAGAGGACTATGGAGTTGCTTTTCCCCCCTTCTCTGTATTCTCCAGATTTGTTCGACAGCAAGCGAAAATCCGAAGCGATCCCAGTTTCGCCTTTACCACAAGCAGCAATCAGTCACATAGGTCTGAAAGATCTCACAGACCTCAAGGTAAGACTTCTGTGTCCACACACAAAACAGCTGTACCTTCAGAAGCCACAGACTGTCAAAACACCCACAAGGTACATGCAATAGAAAGCCCTGATAAACATTGCCCAATACACAAAAGGCCACATTCACTAAAGAAATGCAAGGGCTTCAGAAGCAAACCGATTGCAGAACGCATGTCTTTCCTTAAGCAAAACGGCATCTGCTTCAGGTGCTGTGGATCTACTTACCACATTGCCAAAGACTGTAAAACACCTGTAGAGTGCACAGAATGTGGCAGTGAGAGACATATCACAGCTTTGCACCCTGGTCCTGCTCCACTAGAGACTGTAGAACCCGTGAAAGATCAGGGCAGGGAGCAACAAGACACCCCACTGTCCTCAGTAATGTCTAATTGCACCGAAGTATGTGGCCAAGGCAAGAGTGCACGACCGTGCTCTAAAATCTGTTTAGTGTCTGTGTACCCCACTGGCCAGAGAGAAAGAGCAGTGAAAATGTATGCAGTGCTAGATGAGCAGAGCAATAGGTCCCTTGCAAAGTCAAACTTTTTTGATCTCTTTAACCTTAAAGCAAGTGCATCTCCATACACTCTTAGGACATGTGCAGGGACAATTGAAACCACAGGGAGAAGAGCTATTGACTTTACCATTGAATCTTGCAATAAGAAAGTGCAGTTCCCACTTCCTACCCTAATAGAGTGTGACATGATACCTGATGACAAAACAGAGATCCCCTCTCCTGAAGTAGCCCGTCATCACTCCCACCTTCGCTCAATTGCTCACCTTATTCCAGCTGTTGAGCCAGATGTTTCTATCCTTCTACTTCTTGGAAGGGACATCCTACAGGTACACAAGGTGCGCCAGCAAATCAATGGACCTTACAATGCCCCCTATGCACAGAGACTAGATCTGGGGTGGGTAGTTGTAGGAGAAGTTTGTCTGGGTACAGGGCACCAGCCTGACAGCATTAGCACTTTAAGGACATGTGTGTTAATGAATGGGCGCCCATCTCTTCTCAGTCCATGTCACAACAGCTTCATTGTCAAAGAAAAGTTTGACAGCCCAACACAACACTGGGACTCTTCTATAACATATGGCAAAGAAGAAGAAGTCAGTTACAACACTGAGACAGACAATCTAGGGGTTACTGTGTTCCAGAAAACCAAAGATGATGATAAACAGACCCTCTCCATAGAGGATCAAACCTTTTTGCAGATTATGGATAGGGAGGCCTACCAAGATGACAATCACAGTTGGGTGGCCCCTCTCCCCTTTCGCACACCCAGGCGTGCTTTGCCCTGTAACAGAGAGCAAGCCATGAAACGTTTGCAATCACTTAGCAAAACACTGCAGAGAAAGCCAGAAGTAAAAAGAGATTTCACTGAATTCATTGAGAGACTGTTAGTCAATGACCACGCTGAAGTAGCAGGACCACTTGAAACTGATAAGGAACATTGGTACCTACCAATGTTTGGTGTTTACCACCCACACAAACCCAACCAGATCAGAGTAGTTTTTGATTCCAGTGCAGAGTATGATGGAGTTTCTTTAAATGACGTACTGTTAAGTGTGCCCTGACCTTAACAATACTTTGCTAGGTGTCCTTATGCGCTTCAGAAAAGAGCCCATTGCATTCACAGCAGATGTGCAGCAAATGTTTTATTGCTTCCTTGTCAGAGAAGACCACAGAGACTTCCTGCGTTTTCTCTGGTACAAGGACAATGACATACACAAAGAAATTGTTTAGTGCAGAATGAAGGTACACATATTCGGCAACAGCCCTTCTCCTTCAGTCGCTATATACTGCATGCAAAAGACTGCCCTGAAAAATGCTGAGTGCTATGGGCAAGAAGCCAAACACCTTGTATTGAGACACTTCTATGTAGATGATGGACTCGCTTCTGCAAGCACACCTGAAGATGCTATCGCTACCCTCAGTAAGGCAAAACAAATGCTGGCAGAATCCAATCTGTGTCTTCACAAAATCGCTTCTAACAGCCAAAAAGTAATGGAAGCCTTCCCTGTAGCAGACAGAGCTAAGGACCTCAAAGACCTTTGCCTAGGTACAGATACTCTCCCCTTGCAGAAAAGCTTAGGCCTGAGTTGGGATTTAGAAGCAGATAGCTTTGTTTTTCAAGTTTCCTCAGAGGAAAAGCCCTTTACACGTAGAGGTATTCTGTCCACCGTAAATAGCCCTTATGATCCCTTAGGGTTCGTATCACCTGTGACAATAGGAGGCAAGGCCTTAGTCCGCGAACTGTCATCTGGTAAAAATGATTGGGATGCATCGCTTCCACAGGAGAAATTATGTAAGTGGGTTCAATGGAAAGAATCTTTGCAAGCTTTAGAGCACCTTAAGATAGACAGATGCTATGTTCCCGTATCTCTATCAACAGCTTGTAAGAAGGAACTGTGCATTTTCTCAGATGCATCCACCACAGCTATAGGTGCAGTAGCTTACTTGAGAGTAATTGATGCAGAAAATGTATGCCATGTAGGATTTGTGATGGGGAAGTCCAAATTAAGCCCTAAACCAGCCCACACGATTCCTCGTTTAGAGTTGTGTGCAGCTGTACTCGCAGTTGAAATGTTTGAGCTAATCTCAAGTGAGTTAGATACTGACTTTGATGCTGTACAATTCTTCACCGATAGCAAGACTGTCTTAGGGTACATTTGCAACAACACTAGGAGATTCTACCTGTATGTCTCCAACCGAGTGAATAGAATCAGGCAATCTACACAGACAGATCAGTGGTTCTATGTACCTACAGAGCATAACCCTGCAGACTATGCCACTAGACCTACACAAGTTGCATGCCTTCAGAACTCCATATGGTTCTCAGGCCCATCTTTTTTGTACCAATCACACTGTGAGAATATGAACACTGCTAACGTGTACCCACTCATAGAGCCCGAAGCTGACCCAGAAATCAGATCTGAGGTTACAAGTTTAAGTACTAAAGCTTCTCAAGCCACCTTCCACTCACATTGCTTTGAGAGATTTTCTTCCTGGAAGGTACTAGTTAAAACCCTGGCCAGACTCATCCACGTCTCTAAAAGCTTCCAGAGGGAAACCAATAGCAGCCAGGTTAGAGGGTGGAAAAGTTTCCATGAGCAGGTTGATCTAGAAGAACTTTCTCAGGCAAAGTCTGTTATCATTTCTTCTGTTCAAGCCAAACACTTCCAAATGGAGATTGACTGCATCTCAAAACAAAAGACATTACCAAAACAAAGCCGCCTTAGAAAGCTAAGTCCCTTTTTAGACAAAAATGGATTGCTTAGAGTAGGTGGACGTTTGTCTCTTGCTGAACTTTCAGAGGTAGAGAAACAGCCTATCATCATACCTCACGATCACCACATTGCTACACTGCTTGTTAGGTACTATCATGAAGAAGTTGTCCACCAAGGGCGCCACATCACAGAGGGTGCAATTAGATCTGCAGGTTTCTGGATCCTTGGTGGCAAACGCTTGGTATCAGCAGTCATACACAAATGTGTCACCTGTCGCAAGCTGAGAGGGAAACTACAGACTCAAAAGATGGCAGAGCTACCTAAGGACAGAGTGGTTGCTGAACCACCTTTCACTAATGTAGGTTTGGACGTGTTCGGTCCTTGGTCAGTGTTAACCCGCCGCACTAGAGGAGGCAGCGCAGACAGCAAGCGCTGGGCAGTACTTTTCACATGTCTGTCTACCCGAGCTGTACATATAGAGCTACTTGAAGCCATGTCAACTTCAAGCTTCATTAACGCTTTGAGGAGATTCTTCTCAATTCGTGGCCCAGCAAAACTACTCCGCTCCGATAGAGGAACAAACTTTGTGGGAGCTTGCAAGGAACTTGGCATTTGTGTTGGAGACCCACAGTTGAAGAACTTTCTGCACGATAGAGGATGTACATGGGTTTTCAATCCTCCACATTCCTCTCACATGGGCGGTGTCTGGGAGAGACTTATAGGTATAGCCAGGCGAATTTTGGATGCTATGTTGTTACAAAATAAATCTGCTCACTTGACCCATGAATCTTTAAGTACCTTTATGGCAGAGGTTACAGCCATCATGAACGCCAGGCCCTTAGTTCCTGTATCTTCAGACCCGGATACACCTATGGTCCTCACCCCAGCAATGTTGTTGACTCAAAAAACAAACTCTTTGTCTGCTCCATCTAAAGACCTAAACACAACACAAGTTCACGTGAAGCAGTGGAAACAAGTGCAATGCTTAGCAGACACCTTTTGGAAAAGATGGAAGAGGGAGTATCTGTCCACTTTGCAGCGCAGAAGGAGATGGACTGAGGACTGTCCAAACATAAAAGTGGGTGACGTTGTTCTGCTAAAAAATGACCAAGATGGCAGGAATGAGTGGCCCGTGGGACTTGTTGTAAACACACTGCCAAGTAGAGACGGCAAGGTTAGAAAGGTGGAGGTTAAAACCACCAAAAATGGGACTGCCAGAGTTTATCTTAGACCTATCACTTACATTATAATTCTAGTCTCAGATTAGTCAGGATTTCATTTTCTTGTTTCTATGTTTTCTACATAGTGGTAGTTTATGTAAGTAGTGACATAATAAATTATGCCAGGCAGGGAGTGTTCTGCCCATATCTATCAATATGGGCATTCAATAAGCTAAAATGTGATGTTATGCTGACACCTAGTGGTAGTAGTGAGCAATTATGTTTAGTCAGATCAGAATTTCAGGATGATGTAATTTCATGGGAGGGTCTCAACCCTTGAACTGGAACTTCCTGTCTTCCATTTTGTGAGAAGCTTTCAGCTGAATAACAGCACATGGCAAGAGCTCTTACTATTTCCGGACTAAATGGTGGAATTGTCCGTAAGTACTTAAGCCTATGGGATGATATAATGCTTAATGTGCTGTAGTGATGTTTCATGTACTGATTAGTGCATTCTGTATTTGCTTATGTTGCAGTTTTACAAGTAAAGTGTAATTCAACAAAGATTCATACAGACTCAAGGTCTCACGTGTCTTACTACTGGATTACTTATTGTTAAGCTGTCTGACTAGCGTTATACAACTGCTCAATAACGCGAAGCAGAACACCAAGTGTTTCAAAATGACAATGTACAAATAATGTCTAAGTAGCTGTGGATACATTTTCCTACTTTTCATGTTAAATATCAGAGGCAAAAGCTTTAATTCGTTCTCTGTAGATTTTAGCTACATTGGAATGATTAATTTGCAAAGGTGAGTCTCTGCTTCAATATTACACAGACAGTGCTGTTCTTTGTATGTGAAACTGCAGAGTTATATGAAAAGCCTTGGGTGTCAGGTTTCACACACAACTACAAACAAGATACATTTCTCCTCTGCACTCCATGCAGACAGCTCATTGTGAAGCTTCAATAAAAGAATATCGGTTTTATTCATCTCCCTGTGGCTTGCGGATCCTTTTCTCTTGTACATACCGCTTGGCTGACCAGATCCTACACCAGTGGGTATGTCTAATGGGGGGTTTTGAGCATTTTGAATTTTTTTCTTTGAACTTCAGATCAGGTGTTTTTGTGGCTACACTTGTTATGGGTGTGAACATTATGATGGCCACACTTGTTTTATGACCCTTGTGAGATGGCCCCGCCCCCAGGCTGTGAGGGTCACCAAGCGGAGGGGTGTGAGAATTGGGGGGAAGCATCAAAGTTTTTCTGGGGGGTCCCGTGAATTGTAGTTATGCCGATGGTCCTTTAAAGATAGTAGAAAAGGAGAAACAAATTTGACTGGCACTCATAGCGCACTGGATAAGGGCAGTTGGATATCAAAACCGAGCAGACTGTGCTCTCTACCTGGTGAAGATTCATAATCAGTAGCCGAGAAGAAAAGCAGATCCGGCACCAGTCTCAATGCTTCAGTGAAAATTTATTCCTACAGGTACAATAAGGTCTCATGGAAGTACAAAAAGACGGCCTGACAGCCGTTTCACAGGCCCTTCTGCTTCGTCAGAGGCCTACTGACCTCTGACGAAGCAGGGGGACCTGCGAAACGGCTGTCAGACCGTCTTTTTGTACTTCCATGTGACCTTATTGCCTTTAAAGATAGTGTTGAACTTATTTTTTCTTTCTTTTTCAATAAACAAGAAGAACTAAAGACTAAATTGTTTCTTTCTTTTTTAAAAAAACAAGAAGAACAAAAGACTAAAGTCAACGAAAAAAAAACCCAAAACAAATATCTGCGATTGATGTTTGTGAACTGGCTTTGTGACATATTGCAGTCCTCCGCAATGATTAGCAATTCGGATTTACATAGCACTCCTATGCGTACCATTCCATTTCCCTTCCCCCCGGTAAGATATTGCCGTCGTTATTCCTCGCTTCAATCTTAAGCCTTCCCGAACATCTGGAACGCCACTAATGGCGGTCGGGAAATTGCTTAACACGGAATTGGTGAAAGTATTAAAGTCAAAACCTCCACAAACGGCATTAAACTTACTGCCCTCTGGAGATCTCGCTATTCATTCCCTGTTAAAATATTCCATGGCTGATGAAAGGAGAAACTTGTTACGGCAAGTATTATTCGATGAGAATGACTACATTACCTTTATTTCCAGCATTGTGCTGACAAGGATGGGAATGACAGTATTATTTGTGATGGAGGGTTCTGCCAGCGGATATTATGTTGCGAGCGCATTGCTGTTGTATTACAAGCAGGCGGTTGTCACGTGTAATTATTAGTCTAACTCTCGGAAGTGCTGTAACCCGGTGATACAGTCTATAAAGTATGTTGATTCGCGTGAGCTCTTGCGAGCAGAGGACCCGGGTTGAGGATTGCAGAGGGAACATTAGGAGACGCTCTGGCAAGAGCCGCGATCGATAGAAATTTCAGCTCCTGTAAAATCGCGGTGCTGACTCAAGCCTCCTTTTGATAAGGTCCTGATGGGAGGTTTATAAAAATGTCTGGAAGAGATTCAACAATTCTGTGGGGGAGGATTTACGCTGGGCTGGTTGTGTGATAGAAACACGAAATGTATTCCATGGTCCCAAATACATTTTGTGCACCGGTGCCAGGCATGCGGTTTAAGCGTTCATGTTCGCGCCAGAAACGTGTGAAAAAATGCATACATTTATTGCAATGAAATGTATGTGCGAAATGTTTTACATTTATGCACATTTTCAGGTATTATGATTAACCACTTCTGTGTGGTTAGTTTCAAACAATGATCTACTTATTAATTCCTGCTTATTAAATACATAGAATGAAATAAAACATTCTGGGGTCTCCCTAGGCCTGCCTTCGTTCCTCCATGTGCCTCCATAGTTTTCTTTGGTGGTCTAGTGGTTCTCCTGTGAACCTATAGCTTTCCCTGGTGGTCTAGTGGTCCCCCTGTGACCCTCAGCTTTCACCTGGTGGTCTAGTGGTCACCCTGTGACCCTCAGCTTTCACCTGGTGGTCTAGTGGTCCCCATGTGACCCTCAGCTTTCCCTGGTGGTCTAGTGGCCCCCCTGTGACCCTCAGCTTTCCCTGGTGGTCTAGTGGTTCTCCTGTGAACCTATAGCTTTCCCTGGTGGTCTAGTGGTCCCCCTGTGACCCTCAGCTTTCACCTGGTGGTCTAGTGGTCACCCTGTGACCCTCAGCTTTCACCTGGTGGTCTAGTGGTCCCCCTGTGACTCTCAGCTTTCACCTGGTAGTCTAGTGGCCCCCCTGTGACCCTATAGCTTTCCCTGGTGGTCTAGTGGTCCCCTTGTGACCCTCAGCTTTCCCTGGTGGTCTAGTGCCCCCCTGTGACCCTATAGCTTTCACCTGGTGGTCTAGTGGTCACCCTGTGACCCTCAGCTTTCACCTGGTGGTCTAGTGGCCCCCCTGTGACCCTATAGCTTTCCCTGGTGGTCTAGTGGTCCCCCTGTGACTCTCAGCTTTCACCTGGTGGTCTAGTGGTCCCCCTGTGACCCTATAGCTTTCCCTGTTGGTCTAGTGGTCCCCCTGTGACTCTCAGCTTTCACCTGGTAGTCTAGTGGTCCCCCTGTGACTCTCAGCTTTCACCTGGTGGTCTAGTGGTCCCCCTGTGACCTTCAGCTTTCACCTAATAGCCAAGTAGTCCCCCTATGCTTTCCCTGGCAGACTAGTAGTAAGTGTTGCTTAGGCTGGTAGGAGGTAGCAGGGGGCCCCTATCCATCATACTTACTACCTGCTTGCAGAGCAGACAGTCGGTGGCCTGGAATCAGCAGTGCACACAGCCTGGCTTAGTACTCTCCAATGGACATTTGCACAGTACATAACTGATGTCTGCAATGGTCTGCTCTTCTGTTTACTGGACTAGAAAAGTTCTTCCCTGGCCGGAAATAAACTTTAATTGTCGGCCTGGAGAAATTCATGGGCAGGCAGTAGGCATATGGAAAAATAGTCCCTATTAATTTACCTGCTGCTGTGCCACCTTAGTGAGAGAGTGGGGGGCTGGTAGGGGGTTTGGTGAGGCGGGGCGTGCAGCCCTAGGAATAAGTCTACAGTGTAGAGAGTTCTATGTTTTGTAATAACAAAACATAGAAGTAGCCTGCTGCCGCATTCACTCCCCCCCCTGGCTACGGGCCTCATAACAGCTGCTGTGGTTGTTCTGGGGATTTCTACACCAGTATTATGAACTAAAAGTTGACCTACCAAGATTCCTTTTTTTTAACCTCAATAACTACCATGTTTTTCGGTATATAAGAGGCTCCGGACTATCCTACTAATATTATAAATGTGAAAGTTTGGCTGTTTGGATGTTTGTTACTCGATCACGCAACAATGGCTGAACGGATGTGAATGAAATTTGGCACACACATAGTACATCACCTGGAATAACATATAGGATACTTTTTATCACCATAACCAAAAAGTGGGCGGAGCCAAATACAAATTTCACTGGAAAAATATAAACAGCAGCCATTCTTACACTGTTAATGGCAGCAGGGTTCTCAATCTTTGCACAGTTGGTCACTGGGGTGACTAGGATTAATATTTATAAAAGTGGGTGGAGCCTACAAAAGGCAATCAAAATTCAGCTATTGATTTGCAAGGAGAATATTTAATTGTTGCCATTCTTGCACTGTTAATGGCACAAGCCTCAAATCTTGTATGGGGGTGGAGCCACAGCCAATCAGATTTGTTTCATTTCAATGTAAATTATTAATGCCAAAGACCGCAAAGCTCACAGACTAGGTCATTGAGTAATTGAGTAATTGTGTGTTAGGGTTATAAAAAGTGGGCAAAGCCAACACCAGCCAAATACATACCTGGGCAACACCAGGCCATCAGCTAGTAAGACTATATACCTCCTCCACTCCCCCTTGTGTTGTCCTCTGCTCCCCTTGAATAACTGCAAGCAAAGGCAGTACGGGTCACCTAATCCTTAGGAGCCCACGGCGATCAGCGCCCTCTCTTCTCCTTCACTGTCCCCTAGTGCCAGCTTCTGCTGATGACACAATGAGCAGAAGCTGGCACTAGGGTAACAGTGAGAGAGAGGAGAGGTCTCTGATTGCCGCTGGCTCCGATGGATTAGGTGACCCGTACTGCCGTTGCTTGCATTTATTCAGGGGTAGCAGAGGACACATGGAGAAGCAGAGGAGACATGGGGAACAATACACTAAGTCCCCGACATCGTGGCGGGTCGGCGGTTCATATCAGTGGGCATTCATATGTTGCAGACTCCCTGTATTTAGCATATAAGATGCAGTGACTTTTTCTCCCCACTTTTTTTGGGGGAAAAAAGTGCGTCTTATCTGCTGAAAAATACGGTATGTAACTTGTGCAGCTACAGTATGTTTATGGCTATTTTTAAATTTTTTTTAACAAAAGTGAAATTTACTTTGCTGTTAATTTTGCTTTATTTGCCTGCTGTTTACCTCGTCCTCAGCAGCGTGCTAATTTCAGTACTATGACAATACATTTCATTATCCTTCCCTTTCTATCCCCTTGAGAAATCGAATTGCATTATTTCATCGGTATATTTAGTTTTAAGCTACAATGAGAATGTTTTTTCCTGAACGCCCCGCACATAAGGCCATTGCCGGCTGATTGTAACCGGCGTCACGTCTCCCGATGGGCGGTCTGACCTGCCAGAGGAAAGGTCGCAGGTAAAAAAAAATTAAAAAAAGAAAGAAAAGAGAAACAATGTATTCATGCGCTCTTTAAAATGTCTCTGAGGGTTTATAGATTTTTATTGCAAAATAAATTCACTTTAAAGCCCTGGGTGGCCTCATACAGTTGCAGAAAGCTCTGATCGATAGAAATTTATCCAGAGTAAAGGATCGGGCTAAATTAAATGACAATTTTTTTTTAAATTTTGAATGCGTTCCGTTTGGCCAAACAAAATACCGATATGTGAATTAAGAGCTGGCAGGACTGATAAAGAGCGTGGAATGATGACTTGAAATAGATTTCCCTGCTTGAAATGCATAGGTTACATTTTCTTTACGCAGTCTTTAAATAATTCATTAGTTCTCCAGACAGTTTTATTAAGTCTGCGACTATTGCCTTGGAATCCAAAGCAGGTGGAACTTGTCTATAAAGTACAGTGTGGGGGGCAGAAACAGTGCTATCAATTTAAAGCAACAGCCCACAGAAATGCCTTTTGTTTCCTTCTGCTCCTTTTTTTACAGAAAGATATACCTTAACCCCTAATCCAGCCCATACTCACCTAAGGAAGTCACCCAAGCATGGGTGGCCCTACACTGGGGCACTGCCCCCCCCTCCCCTTCCCTGCTCAGTAACATACCGTTCTGTGATCTGTCCAAACAGGACCAGCTTGCTAGCAAGCAACTTGCTAGCAAGTAAGGATTAAAGTATTCCAGACAACTAGCTAAGTACATTTGTAGGTAACTGTTTTTCCATAATTGCACCATCATTTGGACAATCTGCTCTGCTCAAAAGTCTCTGAGTTCTGTTTGTGATATTTACTTTTGGTTCCTATGATTATTCAACTAGTTAGCCTTAATTGTATCACCTGAGTTAGGCAAAAAATATCTAAAGCTCACCATACAAACATCGCTTTTGATCACCCAGATGGGCCCCACCAGCCAACCATTGTGTCCCTTTTGTGCCTCCCCACAAATTTAAATCTGGAGCCTCCACTGCAACCGAGCCCTTTGAGCAGGCTTATCTTTCTTGCAAAAGCCGGCTTCTGGAGAACCTGCTTTCCCTTCATCCAGGCCACACCTCCCGAGCTGTCCAACGCTGGAGCAGAAAAGGATTGCAGTGAAATTAAAGTGCACGTAAAGAGAATCTGCTCCAAAAAAAACACCCCCTGGGGTATACTTACCTTGGGAGGGGGAAGCCTCTGGACCCTAAAGAAGTTCCCCCATCCTCTCTACCCTCTGGAATCCAGCGCTGGCAGCCCCCCAACAGCTGAAATTTTAAAAATGTACCTTCCTAGCTCTAGTGCAGGTGCAGTAGCGGCCTTCCAATGGGCTCCGGTGGAAATAGCTAAGCTCAATCGGGTCTGCTCTACTGTGCAAAAATATGCAAGCACATTGTTATTTCCATTAATTGTAATGGATGGAATCCCAATCGAATTGCCCCCAAAAATCAGCATGAAATTGCTGTGTGCTGGCATTACCATTCCCAATGGTCTCAAGTGGGGAAGGGGTCTTAGGTCTCAGGCAAGGTTTTACTTTCAGGGAGGGGGAATGTGTCTTAAAAAAGGGATTATATGGGGGGGGGGGGAGGGGATCAGTTAGGAGGTAGAAAACTGAAATGAGGGAATCACAAGAAGTACGAACAAAAGAATTGTAGCAAAGCCAGTAGTAGAATATCAGTAACTGCAGCACAATACGGATAATTGATATTAGCTTGGTGGAATCAAGTGACCTGATGGAGTCGACCAGCAGCAACACAACACAAGTCACATGATGAGGCAACCAAAGAAAAATAATTACAGCTTTCCAATGAACACTGCGTATGTTTGTGTATTTTGTGTGGATGACGCAGGTGAGAAGAAGAAACAATTTATCTCTGAGAAGATAAAAAAAGTTTGGTTGTCCTGAAAGTTACCCGATGACGACTCTGAAACTTTTACTCCAAGTTGCGTTCTCTCTCCAGTTGTCATGTAAGTTTCTGGGTTATTTATAGGAATCTCTGGACACAGTCAGCCACGAGATGTGAATCATTCAATTAAAGATAAATTATAATCGTTCCAATGAGTACGGTGATCTCAGTGTAAATGATTGATTTTTGGATCTCGGCGGCGCTTCTGCCTGAAGGTATGAGTCAAGGAGACATCTTCTCCAGCGATAACTGAGGGAGGAATATAATCACTAACAAACCATTTCATTTTACACTAAATGTCCGTGTCACAGGTGACTATCCCCGCAGCAAACAGTCTGACTCACGCATCACCAGTAGAAAGCTATATTTTTCAGAAGAAAAAGTTTGATGGGGTTCTTGGCAACTTTAAATCAGTTTATATGCTACAATACAGATGAATTTTAACAATGCATGAGCAGTGTGGCTGAGCTCTGCCAACTAGACCTTGTTGTCGAGCTATAGATGGTCCTTTAACGGGGAACCCTTCTGCTGGCTCAGGAGCAGATAAAAATGGCGCAGGACTGGAGCCTATAAAAATGGTGCCGTCATAGGTGGCAATAGTACAACCCACGATTAGGAGCGACGAGGTTAAACTATGGTGCTCGATAAATAGAAGGTGCAGCATAATTTAACCCTCTTGCCACTATTCAGGGCCTGTACTATTTCCGCCTATGTCAACAGAAAGTAGGTACAGGCGGGGGGGGTGTTAGTGTCAGACAGTGGGGATGGCGTAGTCCAGAGTTAGGCAGCGTGGGGGGGTTGGAGGGGGGAATGGGGAGTAGTGCGGGAGTGAAGTGGTTAGGTTTAGGCATAGGTAGAGGGTGGAATAGGCAGAGGTATAGGTGTACATTACCTGCTCCCGGGGGATTGCATCTTCTCCACTTCCTTGGTGTTAGTTTGCATCTGTCCTACAGCCAGACTACAGGACTCCTGCAAACTAAACAGGAAGTAGAGGAGACATGAATGCCGGGACCAGGTAATGTATGAGAGATGCCGGTAATGATATCTTGTTACTAACATTATTTAATATTTTAGGACACTTCTGAAACATTAGTAGCAAGATGTCATTATCGGCATCAGTGTTGCTCGGATACCTCATTATCCTATTCGAGTTTGGTCGAATTCGGATAGTAAACTATCCAAATTCACTCGAAGTTCAATATTCGAGTTAATCGAATATCCGATTAGACCTCGGATATCCGACGTCACTATCCGAGTCTGTATTCGAGTAAAATATTCGAGCTGGCCTTAAATAGCTTGTAAAACTTGTATTGGAGGTCAATGATGCATGAAACCACCTTTTTTATGAAGAAAAACATCAAGTGATTATGTGGTGATGTAGTAGTTATAAAAAAAAGGTATCAAAAATAGTAAATTAACTTCATGAAAAGTGTTTGCATGAGAAGGTGTGTCCAAAATGGTTGTTGGAAGTCTTCATTTACGTCGTCTTCATCTTCTTCTTCTATATCTTCTTCTTCTTCTATATCTTCTTCTTTTTCTTCTTCTTCTATATCTTTTTCTACTCGAATCTTCTTCATCTTCTACTTCTTGTATCTTCTTCAATTATTTTTTTCTTCTTCTATATCTTCTTCTTCTTCCTCTTCTTCTATTTCTTCTTCTTCTTCTTCTATATGCACTTCAGAGACAAAAACAAAAGACCGAGAGCCCAAATGGTGTGGTATTTCAAAGCAATAGAGACACAATTGATCGAAATAGATTTATACTCACAAACATGGGTTGCCCCTAGGCAACCACTCCATATGCGGGTGGGGAGAATTAGAACCTGACCCCACTCAGGTGTAAGATGTCGCTCTCTGTAGAAGAAATTAGGAAAAATCCTTGCCACCACAGGTGGACTGCATTCTGTTTAGGATGAGGACCAGAGGCGCCAAAAAGAGTAAAAACAATACTACGTTTAAAAACTTGGGGGGAGACGTATTCACCACCCTTTCAACAGACCAAAAGCCAATGGAAACCACAATGTTTGGTCAAAAAATTCAACAATTTATTAGTACTCCCAGGTGCTACGCGTTTCGCGGGATTATCCCGCTTCCTCAGGCAATCAAACAGGAGTACAATCTATAAAAGATACAAAATAATAACATACATAAATACAGGACCCCAAATGCTTGTAATAACTTAAACTAATCAACACAGGAGTCAAAACTCCACAAAATAGAATGCAAATCACAGTGCAAGCCTGTAGCTTAGATATATCATCATTGGAAATCATTTGAACCTCGATAAAGACAAGTGTTCCAAAAATACACCTTAAAAGCAGATGTAAAAACTATGTATCATATAAGCCATTGTATCCAGTGTCCAAATAATCGAAGTAAATCAGAATGGCTCTTTTCACTCACTCTCTAGTCGTTTTTTAATGACCTTAAACGGTGGTATAGTGTATTACTTAATGCAGGTGACCAGGTAAATAAAAGGGGAGGGAGGGGGGAGCTTTGCTTAAAATAAAATGATGCCAAGAAATTACTATAATGCTAAATATATCCATATTAAACATTGGTGTCCAGTGTGGACAAAGTAATAGAAAGAACTTACCAATTGGGGGTCTGGAACGAACTAGAGCGCCTCAGTAAGAAGGCGAGGCACACTGAGCACTATAAATAGCCCAAATGTGCGGAGAACCCCGTCTCCGCATTGTCCTATCTAACTTCCGCTGTGTTGGGCGAAAGTGGTGTATAGCGCGCATGCGCCGGAGGGTGTCGGCGCCATTTTGGAATTGGTACGTTGTGGGCAACATATGTTATGCTCGTATGCGGCCATCTAACGCTTCTTATGCGTCCGAAATGACGCGTACATACACAAACTACTAGCGCTGCGTGCGCATAAATGCCAAAGGAATGTCAAAATGTTTCCATGCGTTAGAAATAAATGCCATTTATATTGGATGTGGATTAGCAAGGGAGTGGGAGCTCCTAACCAGAGGGATACAGGCAGTACTTGGATACTTATTGGGTTTAAGTGGGGCTAGGGAAATTCTATTTACTGAAAATTAGTATTCAGATCCCATTTTTCACATTTATCACAAAAATAAATTAATAAAAATAAAAAAATATATTAATCAAAAACAAACAAACGACTAATAATAAAAAGTAATAAAAACACAAAAATATACAAAAAATTGCAGAAAGTCACATACATCACATGATCGCAATAATTATATAAACACATAAATGCATGTATTATATAAAACAGGAGTACATATATGAATTAATATAAAATCAGCTTCAGTTGAACTGGTAACACAATAAAATTATAGTGGCAAAGGCCATTCATATCTCAGTAGATCAAATTAGGTAAAAGCAAGGACAATAGGTAAAAGAGAGGACAAGTATAATAAAACTTTATCAATCGTGTGCAACTCATGGCACGCATAACATCAGTATCGTTTGGGTATAAATACCGATTTTTCTTTTTGTCTAAAATGCTTTTTCCAAAACCTCATTTAGACCATAAGGAACCAGACTTTTTAGGATATTAATCCAGTAAATCTCCTTCTGGCGCAAGGCTTCAAACGTGTTTGGGATGTGTGGGGAAATCGCCTCTATGAAGGTGATACGGAATAGCAGAGGATTGCGATCATGGTGTGTGCCAAAATGTCTGGAGACACTGTGAAGTGCTAGGTTATTGATAATATTCCTCTTATGTTGGCCGACCCTGCTGCGGGCCTCCTGGGTAGTACGGCCCACATATTGGAGGCCGCACGGACAGGAGATGAGATAAATAATAAACCGGGAATCACAATTAATGTGTTGTTTTATGGGGTAAACACTTAATGTGACAGCTGATTGGAAAGTATTGGTATCACTCACAAACTGACAGGCTGTGCAACGGGGCTTATTGCATGGATAGGATCCGGGTATGATATTACCTTTGGACTGTATATTCCTGAGCCTACTTGGTGCCAGTAAATTCCGTAGATTGGGGGCCCTCCTATACGTAAGTAGTGGTCTTTCCGGGATTGCTAGTTTTAGGTAGGGGTCTTGGAGTAGGAGGTCCCACCTATTTTGCAGTATTGATCTAATGGTTTTGTGTTGGGCACTGTATCTGGTAATGAAACGTGGAAATGGCGATTCCTGCGTTGTGGTTAATGTAGGTTTAGTAGGGACCATTTGAGTAGCTTTGTGTCTGGCATCCCTTAATAGCTTGTTTGGGTATTTGCGTTCCCTAAATTTATTCGTCAAAATTACAGATTGTGAAAAAAAATCCTCATGATCTGTACAATTACGGAAAATGCGTTTATACTGGCAATAGGGGGTATTGGTGGTCCAAGGTTTGTGATGGTGGCTGTTAAAATGGATGTAGTTATTATTTTTGTGATAAATGTGAAAAATGGGATCTGAATACTAATTTTCAGTAAATAGAATTTCCCTAGCCCCACTTAAACCCAATAAGTATCCAAGTACTGCCTGTATCCCTCTGGTTAGGAGCTCCCACTCCCTTGCTAATCCACATCCAATATAAATGGCATTTATTTCTAACGCATGGAAACATTTTGACATTCCTTTGGCATTTATGCGCACGCAGCGCTAGTAGTTTGTGTATGTACGCGTCATTTCGGACGCATAAGAAGCGTTAGATGGCCGCATACGAGCATAACATATGTTGCCCACAACGTACCAATTCCAAAATGGCGCCGACACCCTCCGGCGCATGCGCGCTATACACCACTTCCGCCCAACACAGCGGAAGTTAGATAGGACAATGCGGAGACGGGGTTCTCCGCACATTTGGGCTATTTATAGTGCTCAGTGCGCCTCGCCTTCTTACTGAGGCGCTCTAGTTCGTTCCAGACCCCCAATTGGTAAGTTCTTTCTATTACTTTGTCCACACTGGACACCAATGTTTAATATGGATATATTTAGCATTATAGTAATTTCTTGGCATCATTTTATTTTAAGCAAAGCTCCCCCCTCCCTCCCCTTTTATTTACCTGGTCACCTGCATTAAGTAATACACTATACCACCGTTTAAGGTCATTAAAAAACGACTAGAGAGTGAGTGAAAAGAGCCATTCTGATTTACTTCGATTATTTGGACACTGGATACAATGGCTTATATGATACATAGTTTTTACATCTGCTTTTAAGGTGTATTTTTGGAACACTTGTCTTTATCGAGGTTCAAATGATTTCCAATGATCATATATCTAAGCTACAGGCTTGCACGGTGATTTGCATTCTATTTTGTGGAGTTTTGACTCCTGTGTTGATTAGTTTAAGTTATTACAAGCATTTGGGGTCCTGTATTTATGTATGTTATTATTTTGTATCTTTTATAGCTTGTACTCCTGTTTGATTGCCTGAGGAAGCGGGATAATCCCGCGAAACGCGTAGCACCTGGGAGTACTAATAAATTGTTGAATTTTTTGACCAAACATTGTGGTTTCCATTGGCTTTTGGTCTGTTGAAAGGGTGGTGAATACGTCTCCCCCCAAGTTTTTAAACGTAGTATTGTTTTTACTCTTTTTGGCGCCTCTGGTCCTCATTATTCTTCTATATCTTCTTCTTCTATATCTTCTTCTTCCTCTTCTTTTCTATCATTATATTATGTGTCTTGGTTTTCCTTTCTTTTGTAATATTTTTTTTACTTCATTTGTGGAAATATTTTATTTTAATAACAACACCATAGTTATATTTGTGTTGATGGCATAATAGGTAGCGGCACATTGCAAGCCACAGCGCCTTTTTCTGTGTACCCTGGCGGTGGTAAAACACAGACATCATCAGGAGGAGGAAGTAGTTGCAAGTTGTAGTGTGGTCAATTTAATAGCTGGTAGGAGAGTGGGTGGCAGCAGAAAAAATAGTTCTTCTTCTGTTCTCCCTGGCAGTGGTAGCAGCACACAGACAGCAGAAGCTCAATGCAGCTACAGGAGGAGGAGTAGTGTGTGTCAGGCAGTGTGATGTGACTGACATAATAGGCCCTGGTTCCGAGCGGTGGTACCAGGGCCGTAAATAAACAGCATGAGGTTCCAGACAGCGGTCGTGAAGCCCACATTGTGTCCAATGCACATTTGGGACAGCACAGTTTTCAACCCGGACACCTCTAAATTAATTACAATTTTTTTTTCTAACTGATGCAGCTATTTTTGAGCGTAATAGCTGGTGGCGCATGGGCAGCAGCACCTTGTAATGTTCTCCCTGGCAGTGGAGACACAGACAGCAGGAGGAAATACAACAGCAGGCAGCGTGAGGAGGTTGAGTGTGTGGCAGACTGGCAGCAGGCAGGAGGGCAGGCAGCAAGACATAATAGGCCCTGGTTCCTAGCGGTGGTTCCAGGGCCGTAAATAAAAAGCATGAGGTTCCAGACAGCGGTCGTGAAGCCCACATTGTGTCCAATACACAATTGGGACAGCACAGTTTTCAACCCGGACACCTCTAAAATAATTTAATTTTTTTTTTTTTCCAAAATAAATAATGCAGGGCAGGCAGCTATTTTTGAGCGTAATAGCTGGTATCACATGGGCAGCAGCACCTTGTAATGTGTTCCCTGGCAGTGGAGACACAGACAGCAGGAAGAAATACAGCAGCAGCAGCAGATGTAATGTGTGTGCGCCACTTCATGTCCCCCTCTCGCCGACAACAGGGGCCAGGAATTCGCCTTCCACCCAAGCCTGGTTCATTTTGAGAAACGTCAGTCTGTCCACAGACTTGTGAGACAGACGAGATCGCTTCTCAGTGACGACTCCACCGGCTGCACTGAAGCAACGCTGGAAGGGGGGCAGGAGAGCACTTCCAGGGCGTACTGCGCAAGCTCGCTCCAGATCGGCAGGTGCTTCACCCAATACTCCATGGGATCAACAGGGGCCACGCTGTCAAGCCCGCTGAAGGACCCCATGTAGTCAGCCACCATGCGGGTCAAGCACTGCCTGTGACTGGAGAAGGATGCTGCTGCAGGCACCTCCTCTCTAGTCCTTGGCAGCTCTACACTCATGTAGAGCTCGTTGGTCAGAGACAGCAGGTCTGTGGTGCACGTGCGCTTGCTGCTGGTGGATGCAGGCACCTGCTGCTGCCTCTGTGCTGGCTGGACAGTGGTGGTGGATGGCTGAGGGAAGGCTTCCTCCAAGCGCTCAACAAGGGACAGCTGCAAATCCCTCATTTGTTGCGCACGGTCTCCTCCTGCAGGCAGGAACTGGCTGAGCTTCCTCTTCAGACGTGGGTCCAGCATCATGCAGATCCAGATGTCCTCCCTCTGCTTCATCTGGATCACCCTTGAGTCCTTGCGCAGGCACCTCAGCATGTGCGCTGCCATTGGGAAGAGTCTGGCCACGTCTGCTGGCACATCATCGGCAGCCCCAGAGCCGACAGTGCTGTCTTCCTCTTCCTCTGCCTCCTCCACCTCGTCCTCTCTCCACCCTCGCACCAGTCCAGCTGCGCTCTGCTGCTCCCCCTCATCAGCAGCAAGGTCAGGGACCTCCACCAACTCCAAGCCCTCCTCCTCAGAGGTGACCTGTGAAGCTGCCTGCAGTTCCTGCTGGTCCAAGGCTGCCGCACCCTCTTCCAGCAGTGCATACAGGGCCCTGTCCAGCACCCACACCAAGGGGACCCACTCGCACACCATTGCATGGTCCCTGCTTACCATGTTGGTGGCCTGCAGGAAGGGTGCCAGGACTGAGCACACCTGCTGCATGTGCCCCCAGTCCTCCATGGAGATGATGGACGGGAGGTTGGTGGCGGCACGCCCAGTTGCAGTGATGGAGGCAACTGTTGCTCGTGCAAGGTACTGGCTGACAGCCTGCCTCTGTTCAACCAGACGCTCCAACATCGCCAGGGTGGAGTTCCAGCGAGTTGGAACATCGATCATGAGCCGGTGCTGTGGCAGGTGCAGCTCCTTCTGCACCTCTTCCAGACTCGCTACGGCTGCAGGCGAGTGCCGGAAATGACGCACAACCTTCCTTGCCGCCTCAAGGAGTCGGTCCATCCCCTGGTAGGTCCGCAGGAACTTTTGGACTACCAGGTTCAGGATGTGCGCCAGGCAGGGGATGTGAGTCAGGTCTCCCCTGCTGATTGCAGCAACCAGGTTTGCCCCATTGTCGGACACCACCTCTCTGACTCTGAGGCCTCTGGGCCTCTTTCACCCAGAAATGTGTTGATATTTTACTAATGGTACTAGCAGTAGCAATAATATTGGTAATATCCAAATACTTGACGTTGAAACCATAACCCACATAATATCCACATTTTAGTGTGAGCCACATTCTGTTGGTAACATTTTAAACATAGTTATCTTCAAAACCTGATTTTTATGAATGAATCTCTGATTGTTATGTTCACCCTGGTAATACTGTATAGGGAAGTTTAGTGGCTATATCCAGATATTTTCTCCTTCTCTTTTGTTTTCTCTGTAGTGTTATACTCCGTTCCATAGCCTGATGAAGTGGGTTGAACCCGCGAAACGCGTTGCAAAACTGTTTGGAGTGTATGAATAAAAATTCTTTATGTGTTGAAAAATCAACATTCTCTCTTGTTTGCTTTTGGGAGAGGTGGATCCACCCATCACCCCCCCATTTTTAGACTTTTTATCTTGTTTTACACTTTTTGGCGCCTCTATATCCGTGCCTCTGGGGGTCAGCCAATTCCTCTCCTGCTCTCGGAGTTTGGCCAGGACATGGTTCGCCGTCAGTTTGGTCTTCCCCAGGCTGACTAATTCCAGCAGCGCTTGGCAGTGGCGGGGCTTCACGCTGCTGCTGAGGCGGGGGGTTTGGGCTGGTGTGCCGGAGGATGGAAGCGGATCAGAGGAACCTGCTGCAATTCCGCTGACCCTGCATGGTGGCACCACCCACTGCGTTGTTGGTGCTGCTGCTGCTCTGACAGTGCCCGATGCTGCTCCCCTCTCCTCACCCCCTTCCACCAAGCTGACCCAATGAGTGGTGAAGGACAGATAGCGGCCTGTCCCAAACCGGCTGCTCCACGAGTCCATGGTGACGTGGACCCGTTGACCCACCACGTGCTCCAGCCCTCTCCCGACATTGGCCATCACAGAGCGGTGAAGTGCAGGGATGGCCGTGCGTGCGAAATAATGTCGGCTGGGGATTGACCAATCGGGGGCTGCACACATCAGGAGCGCACGCATTTCGCTCCCCTCCTGCACAAGGGAATAAGGAAGGAGTTGGGAGCACATGGCCCGTGCCAGCAAGCCGTTCAGCTGACGCACGCGACGGCTGCTGGGAGGCAGAACCCTGACCACCCCCTGGAAGGTGTCGCTGAGCAGCGTCTGGCGACGCCTTTTGCTGGCACGGGAATCAGTGGAGGGAGCAGAGGAGGCCACTGAGGACTGGCTGCCAGAACAGGCCTCAGTGTCGGCGGCAGGAGTTGCAGAGGGAGGAGGAGCAGTGCCTTTCTGACGCACTCCTGCTGGTGCTGCTGGAGGAGGTGGAGGAGGGCGGGTGGCTGCTGCCGACGGCTTCGCAGTGGTGGCGGGTCTGCCACTGCTGCTGCCAGCTTCCTTCAACTTTATGAACTCCTCATGCTCATGAAAGTGTTTCCCTGCAAGAAGGTTGACCAGAGAGGTGGTGCCAAACGCAGAGGGTATTTCCCTCTGCTGAGCTGCTGGTGGCACTGGTTGCAGGTGGCATACTTGCACTGCACATATGGCAGGGTGAAATAATTCCAAATTTGGGAGGTGAAGTTGCCGCTGGTCTCCCTGTGGTGGTTTGGGGGGACGACTGGTGGTGGCACTGGCAGAACTCGTCTCCGGATCAGCACGCTGTGTGGCCTGCATACCATGCCCACTTGTGATCCTGCCCATGCCTGCAATGCTAATCCTTATAACAAGGCCCACAGACGCATCCTCCTCCTCAGAGCTGATGACATCCCCACTCCCAGGACCTGGCACCCAGTCTCTGTCCTTCACCCTGTCATCATCATCCTCCCCCTCCGCAAACATGTCCTGCTGGGATCCCACAAACTCCCCTTCTGCATGCATGGGTGGATGGACAGTCACCACTGTCTGACTGTCCAAAGCATCATCCCCCAAAGTGCCCATGAGCATTCCTTCCTCCTCCAATTCTGCCGCAACAGCACTCCATAACCCCGCTGTGCTTGGGGATAAGAAGGTGCTGAGTGACAGGGTGCTGGTGTAGCCCGCTGGGGCTGGAGAACTGCACTCCTACTCCTCCTCCCCAGGCAGTGCTGGGCGGCTGCTGCTGCTCTTGCGAACAGGAGTGGTGGCGGGGGTGGAGGAGTCGGTTCCAGAGCTAATGGTTGCCTGCTCATCCACCATTAGTTCCACCACAGAGTCTGCGTCCTTCTCCTCAATAGGATGGCTACGACCTGGCGGTGGGAGGAACATCTGCACCACACGCTGCTGCTGCTGTGTTTCTGCAGCGTGACTCCCAGCTGTTGGGTGGCCAAGGCGTCCACGGCCAGTGGCTAATGGCGGAATAGCCACTGGTGCAGACGCAGAAATGCGCATGGTGGTGGTGGCGCGGCTGCTACGCCCTCGACCTCCTCTCTTGGCAATGCCCTTGCTGCCCCTGCCCAAACCGCGGCTGCCAGTGCCAGACATCGTATATTTTTAATATTATACAAATGAAAACAAAAACGTATGTATGTAAAGGCGGGTGGGACAAGTGGGGTACTTTAATGGGGTGGGACTGGTGGTGGTGGGTGTGTGAGGTGACGGACAGGTGTACTCTACAGCAGAGATCGGTGTAGCGCTAACAAGAGAGTGCGCAGTGCGCACACAAAGACCCTAGCTGACGCTGACTGACGGTGTCCCTAATTACAGACTACAGTACAATTCAGCGAATGCACAATACAAGTAATATAAACAATAGGACGGGTGTAGCACTAACGAGAGGGTGCGGACAGCACAGACGTGCACTGCGCACACAAAGACCCTAGCTGACGCTGACTGACAGTACAGTACAAGTCAGCAAATACACAATAGAAGTAATAGAAAAAAATAGGACGGGTGTAGCACTAACGAGAGGGTGCGGACAGCGAGGACGTGCACTGCGCACACAAAGACCCTAGCTGACACTGACTGACGGTGTCCCTATACACAGACTACAGTACAGTACAAGTCAGCAAATACACAATAGAAGTAATAGAAAAAAATAGGACGGGTGTAGCACTAACGAGAGGGTGCGGACAGCGCAGACGTGCACTGCGCACACAAAGACCCTAGCTGACGCTGACTGATGGTGTCCCTATACACAGACTACAGTACAGTACAAGTCAGCAAATACACAATACAAGTAATAGAAAAAAAAAGGACGGGTGTAGCACTAACGAGAGGGTGCGGACAGCGCAGACGTGCACTGCGCACACAAAGACCCTAGCTGACGCTGACTGACGGTGTCCCTATACACAGACTACAGTACAGTACAAGTCAGCAAATACACAATAGAAGTAATAGAAAAAATAGGATGGGTGTAGCACTAACGAGAGGGTGCGGACAGCGTAGACGTGCACTGCGCACACAAAGACCCTAGCTGACACTGACTGACGGTGTCCCTATACACAGACTACAGTACAGTACAAGTCAGCAAATACACAATAGAAGTAATAGAAAAAAATAGGACGGGTGTAGCACTAACGAGAGGGTGCGGACAGCGCAGACGTGCACTGCGCACACAAAGACCCTAGCTGATGCTGACTGATGGTGTCCCTATACACAGACTACAGTACAGTACAAGTCAGCAAACACACAATACAAGTAATAGAAAAAAAAGGACGGGTGTAGCACTAACGAGAGGGTGCGGACAGCGCAGACGTGCACTGCGCACACAAAGACCCTAGCTGACGCTAACTGATGGTGTCCCTATACACAGACTACAGTACAGTACAAGTCAGCAAATACACAATACAAGTAATAGAAAAAAAAAGGACGGGTGTAGCACTAACGAGAGGGTGCGGACAGCGCAGACGTGCACTGCGCACACAAAGACCCTAGCTGACGCTGACTGATGGTGTCCCTATACACAGACTACAGTACAGTACAAGTCAGCAAATACACAATACAAGTAATAGAAAAAAAAAGGACGGGTGTAGCACTAACGAGAGGGTGCGGACAGCGCAGACGTGCACTGCGCACACAAAGACCCTAGCTGACGCTGACTGACGGTGTCCCTATACACAGACTACAGTACAGTACAAGTCAGCAAATACACAATAGAAGTAATAGAAAAAATAGGATGGGTGTAGCACTAACGAGAGGGTGCGGACAGCGTAGACGTGCACTGCGCACACAAAGACCCTAGCTGACGCTGACTGACGGTGTCCCTATACACAGACTACAGTACAAGTCAGCAAATACACAATAGTAGTAATAGAAAAAAATAGGACGGGTGTAGCACTAACGATAGGGTGCGGACAACGCAGACGTGCACTGCGCACACAAAGACCCTAGCTGACGCTGACTGACGGTGTCCCTATACACAGACTACAGTACAGTATAGTCAGCGAATACACAATAGAAGTAATATAAACAATAGGACGGGTGTAGCACTAACGAGAGGGTGCGGACAGCGCAAACGTGCACTGCGCACACAAAGACCATAGCTAACGCTGACTGACGGTGTCCCTATACACAGACTACAGTACAGTATAGTCAGCGAATACACAATAGAAGTAATATAAACAATAGGATGGGTGTAGCACTAACGAGAGGGTGCGGACAGCGCAGACGTGCACTGCGCACACAAAGACCCTAGGTAACGCGGTGACGGACGGTACCTATACACAGACTAGAGTACACTACAGTACTAACTAAACAATAGAAGAATCTAGCTAAATAATAGAACAGGTGTGACTAGATTACAGAGAGCAGATACAGCAGGACAGGTATAGCAGTAAAGCTGGGCCTTGCTAACTACAAAATAGTACAATAATCTATCTAACACAGAAGTAGTAGTACAGTAGAGTAGGACAGGTGAAAGCACAGGTAACTAGAGACTAGAGCACAGAGCAGGGCAGGCACAGGGCCTAGTTGCTGGCTGCAGGCCTGCAGCAGCAGCTAGGGTTGCCAGGTGTCCAGTTTTAGACCGGACAGTCCGGTTTTTGGCCCCTGTGTCCTGTCCAAAAAGGCATGTTAAACCGGACAATTAAGATGTCCGGTTTTATGCCTTTTGCCACTTGCCGCCACCCGTCCGCCAGCGCTGCGCGAAAGGGCGACTACACCACAACCGTTAGTGATGGAAGATACTGGCGATCATTGCATTAATCTGGTCCGAGGCGGCTATATCGGCTCGCACACCAGGCTTCTGAGCTCACTATTCCAGGTACTCTCGTACTTCCCTAACACGCCCCGTCATTCACACCAGCTGCCATCTTATTGGAGGACGGTGCCGCCTATCTGATGAAAATGAAAAGTTTCGCCTCGCCTCCTATTATTTCCGTCCAAGGAATACCAGTTGCCCGGCAACGCAGAGGACGCTATTACGTCACACAGTCACTTGTACGTTTGTCCTGGTAACCGGGATCTGGGAACGGAAGGCTCGGAGCACGGCGGAATCTGCTCGCCCGGTACGTACGGCTAGCTGGTGACGCTGAGGGCAGGAGAGAGATGCACAGGGGGGCGCTACTGCAGAGTTACTGGCAGCACCTGTGCTCATCCCTGCTTCTGCAGTCCCAAATCAGCGTGTTAAAGACAGTTGCAATTTTTGTGTTTTATTATATATTTTGTGTTAAAATAAATATTCTGGGCAAAAATTACTATTTCTATTAGATTATCATTGCTTACGTGAGATGCTGTGAGATGCCCCATTCACTTTCCTGCACAGACATGAAAGGATGTGCCACATATTACATACTGTATGTCAGCTCAGCTGGTGAAAAGCGGTCTCTTATTATGTGCATTTACTGGTGAAAAGTAATCTCTTATGTGCATGTACTGGTGAGGACAGTTAGTGACATGGCTATGTACTCTGTAATGTGCTGCAGAAGATGTCAGTGCGATATAAATACTGTAAAAAACATTTTTTAAAAAGCCCATTGCTTAGCCCCACTCTACATAAAAGTGCGCTTCTGACTCCGCCCCTAACTCCACCCCCTGTCCGGTTTTCTCCATCAGCCGACCTGGCAACCCTAGCAGCTGCAGCAGTGACAGTCTCCCTCCCTAGTCCCTAATCACACAAACTAAACTGCCTAAAATACAATCTATCTACAATACAAAGCAATACAGTTGAATATCAAGTGTTGGAGTGTAAAAACGCTTGGTTTAGAACAATATAAATGCACTTGCACACAGACAAAAAGCACTGGAGCAGTCTCTCAGTACAATCAGTCAGTAAGTCGCAAGCAGGACGAATGAGGCAACATGGCGCCCGCTATTTATAGAGGGGGGCTTGGCCAGGCTCCCCCTCTGTGATTGGCTGCAGTCAGAGGGCTGGGAGCCCTCTGATTCGCTTGTGAGGACTCGAGGTGACGTCAGACGTGACGCTATCCGAGCTGGTGACGCTATCCGAGCTCGGATAGCTAGGATATCTCCGGATAGCTGCTTGCTTCCGAGTACGCTCGGATTTTCAATTCAGATGCAAATCATATGCAAATCTGCTACTACTTATCATGCAAACAGGAAACTCAGGAGGAGGGGCTGGGAGCAGCTAACCTGATAGTTTTATACTTACAGAGTTAAGAAAAATTGGGGGGAAAGGCTGAGCATCCCTAAACGCATGCTGCAATTGAATTGTTAATCGCACAGGCAGACACCGCCTCTGCTAGACTGAAAAATGCATGCCCTGCATCCAAAACAAGTGCTAACATTTATTACACTAGGAGGAACTTTAGCTTCCAATATGGTTTGCATGCAAAGTACTAGACACTTGCGCCACGGTGAGGCAAACCTCCGGGCAAGTGACCTAACCTAAGTTTAAAACCTTGGGAGCAGCATTCAGGTTTATGGTAAACTGGCAATTCAAAATAGATATACATTTTTTCAAAATACAGGCATCCCCTACTTACAAAGAGGTTCCATTCTAGGAGATTGTTTGTAAGTTGAATGTGTTTGTAAGTTGAACATGGTGAAACTTTGATAAAAGATTTCCTATCCGACAACTCTGGATTTGGACATAAGGCCCGGTTCACATTAGCGTTCCCTGTCCGGATTTTCCTGATCTGATCCGGACCGTATACTGTACCAAACGGAACGTACGTTCCGCATAGCAATGTAAAGTCTATGCGGACGTTCACACGTGTCCGTTCCGTACAGTACGGAGCCAGACCGGATCCGGACTCTGGACACTTTTCCAACATGCGCTATTTTTTGGGTCCGGATCTCCGGCCCACGCACCCGGACCGGAGCCAGACCTGAGCCTGACAGCACCATCCGGAACACAGAAACCAATGGGAAGCGGAAGGCACAGAACACACTGCCTACAAAAACCTGACGTTCTACCCCACTTCCTATGCGTATCCAAGCGGCCATTTCGGATTGGGACACATGGGCCAAGCATGTCTGGAGTGGAGCAGCAGTGACAGACATGCTGGAGCTGTTTGGCAGAATGTCAGAGGTGGAGGTGAGGCCTACAGCGGAGGAACCTGATTCTACAGATGCACCAGGTGCACCTTCTGCTGACCCCAACATTTTTTTATTTAAATTTCACTATTTTTTGCCCACGGATCCGGATGGCAGCCTGATGCATGCCTGATACAAACGGACTGGATCCGGATCGGATCCAGATCGGAATCGTAAGGTTCTGATCAGGATCGGGTCCTAATCCGATCAGGATCCGATCAGGATCCGGTCCGTTTACTTGCCAAAATGCAAGTGTGAACGGGGCCTAACCTGTTTTTTGATTGTTTGGAATCTACTTTTAAAGTGTTTAAACCTTTTCCTCGTTTTGCTACAGTATAGCTATGCCTTTTAAGATTTCATCTTAACCTCAGGGGTGTAGATATATGTAATTTGCCATGGTCGCCCGCCTCATGTGGGCGCTCCTACACGGGTTCTCATTGCTATCCGTGTACTGATCTGTGAATTGAAACAGGTGTTTCCAAAGCTGAGCAAAGTGCCTATCAAAGTACCTATCAAATAGCCTATCAAAGACAAAATTAAAAAGTAAACACACATACAAATTACTTCCTATGTACTGTGTGTGTGTGGGGGTGCATCTAGTAGCCAGATAAAAATACACCTACATACATGAAAGAGTAATAAATAAAATCCACCATTAATTAACCCCTTAACCCCCCCCCACACCATAGTTATCAAAATAAAACACTTGTAAAAAAACAAACAAACACATAAATATTTACCTTAGTGACTCAAGTTGTTTAACCACTTCACCACTGAGGGGTTTTACCCCCTGAGCACCAGAGCAATTTTCACCTTTCAGCGCTCCTTCCATTCATTCGTCTATAACTTTATCATTACTTATCGCAATGAAATGAACTATATCTTGTTTTTTCCGCCACCAATTAGGCTTTCTTTAGGTGGGACATTATGCCAAGAATTATTTTTTTCTAAATGTGTTTTAATGGGAAAATAGGAAAAATGTGGGGAAAAAAATAATTATTTTTCAGTTTTCGGCCATTATAGTTTTTAAATAATGCATGCTACTGTAATTAAAACCCATGAAATGTATTTGCCCTTTTGTCCCGGTTATAAAACCATTTAAATTATGTCCCTATCACAATGTTTGGCGCCAATATTTTATTTGGAAATAAAGGTGCATTTTTTTCATTTTTGCGTCCATCCCTAATTACAAGCCCATAGTTTATAAAGTAACAGTGTTCTACCCTCTTGACATAAATATTTAAAAAGTTCAGTCCCTAAGGTAACTATTTATGTATTTTTTTTAATTGTAAATTTTTTTTTTTTTTATTACAAAAAAAAAAAAATGGGGAGTGTGGGAGGTAATGAGTTAATTTTATGTGTAAAAGTCATTTATTTGTATGTGAAAAATGTGTAGGGTGTAGTTTACTATTTGGCCACAAGATGGCCACAGTAACTTTTTGTTTTAATGCGACCTCCAAGCTTCCTTCCGGAAGCTTGGAGGAAGTATAAGGAGGCTGGACACGTGAGTTTTTTCTCACAATGATCGCGCTGCCCATAGGAGAGCAGCGGATCATTGTGGGGCTTAGATCAACGAACGGGAATGGATTTTCCCGTTCATTGATCTCTGGGCGAGCGGGCGGCGGCGTGTTTACTAGCGGCGGGAACGCGGAAAGTACGTATTTCTCCGTCCCTAGTTGTTAAAGGATGGAAAAAGGGGCGGAGAAATACGTACGCGCGGGGGTAAAGTGGTTAATATGTATGTCATGAGGGTATATGACTGTTATTTTTGCAAGTAAGGGCTTGTAATTAGTGATATAGTTTAAACAACGCAAAACGGGAAAAAAGAATCACCTTTATTTCCAAATAAAATATTGTCACCATTGTACTAGGGACATCATTTTAATGATGTAATAACCAGGACAAATGGGCAAATAAAATGTGTGGCTTTTATCCACAGTAGCACGTATTATTTTAAACCTATAATGGCTGAAAACTAGAAAAGAGGTCTTAATAATTCTGATAATTTTGAGTTGATGCTATTTTTTTAAACTTGGAAATGGACCAACCCCAGGGAGCAGCTTCAATTTCCAATCTGCATACAATCAGCATAAAATTTGCATACATTTAGAATCATTAGCACCCCTCTCTGCATATGTATATACATATCACCGGGGAGTTGGGCGCAGGGCGAGCTGAATGGCGGCTCTCCCTGCTGCCACAAAACTCCCCGGCGGTGTTAAATACTATTCCCACTCCGAATCGCCTCAACTTTGAAGGAACATGTAATTCGGGTCTGGCAACTGCTGGAGCCCTGAATTACCCTTATGCGGGGCGTGGAGCGTTACATTGCTGCTATGGGACGCCTGGTTTCAGCGCCTGGTGCTGAGCCTCCTGCTTTGCCCTCTCTCTCCTCTAGTGACTGAGAGTGCTGCCACCTACTGACAGAGCAGCACATGTCTGCTGAGGATAGCCTTGCCCTGCACCTCTGGTGACTGAGAGTGCTGCCACATACTGACAGGGACAGCACATGTCTGCTGAGGATAGTCATTGGCCATCTCCTCTGGTGACTGAGAGTGCTGCCCCCTACTGACAGGGACAGCACATGTCTGCTGAGGATAGCCATTGGCCTTCTCCTCCGGTGACTGAGAGTGCTGCCCCCTACTGACAGGGACAGCACATGTCTGCTGAGGATAGCCGTTGGCCTTCTCCTCCGGTGACTGAGAGTGCTGCCCCCTACTGACAGGGACAGCACATGTCTGCTGAGGATAGCCTTGCCCTGCATCTCTGATGACTGAGAGTGCTGCCCCCTACTGACAGGGACAGCACATGTCTGCTGAGGATAGCCATTGGCCTTCTCCTCCAGTGACTGAGAGTGCTGCCCCCCACTGAACAGCACATGTCTGCTGTGGATAGCCGTTGGCCTTCTCCTCTGGTGACAGAGTGCTGCCACCTACTGACAGAGACAGCACATGTCTACGGAGGATAGCCGTTGGCCTTCTCCTCTGGTGACAGAGTGCTGCCACCTACTGACAGGGACAGCACATGTCTGCTGAGGATATCCATTGCCCTGTACCTCTGGTGACTGAGAGTGCTGCCACCTACTGACAGAGACAGCACATGTCTGCGGAGGATAGCCGTTGGCCTTCTCCTCTGTTGACAGAGTGCTGCCACCTACTGACAGGAAAAGCACATGTCTGCTGAGGATAGCCATTGGCCATCTCTTCTGGTGACTAAGAGTGCTGCCACCTACTGACAGAGACAACACATGTCTGCGGAGGATAGCCATTGGCCAGAGCAGGGACAAGGTCCTCCAGCACCCAAGGCTGAGACACCAAAGTGCGCCCCTCCATCCCTCCCACCCCAGTCGTCACACACTGATTGCTATTAGACTAAGAGGGCCACAGGGCCCACAACCTCCCCAACACCTTAATATCTAGTTATCTGGCTTGCAGTCACTGCTATGTATCCCCTTTTCTTATTTCTTTCTGTTTCATACACAATTAGGAATGACAACTGAATGAATTGTGTGCCCTCTCCTACACTGCGCCCTGAGGCTGGAGCCTCTCCAGCCTATGCCTCGGCCCGGCCCTGCCGTTGGCCATCTCTTCTGGTGACTGAGAGTGCTGCCACCTACTGACAGGGACAGCACATGTCTGTTGAGAATAGCCGTTGGATGGCATACATTTATTCACATGGCGATACCACTAATCCTTCGCTCCACGCGAGTCTAGCTAAACATCGCATCTCTCTATCATTAATCTTCGAACTCCTCAGAAAAAGAGACGTTACTTTCTTGGAACATCTGTGATGATTTATGATTATTTCAGCTTGGACAAATTTGACATTAATGAACTTTACGTTTTTTTTTTTTGATTGATTAATTAATTGCGTTGCATTTCTCTTTCCTTCGCTTCCAGTTCATTTGCCGTCTTACAGTTGAATTGCTTCTTTGCCTTATTAAACTCGTTCACCCCCAGTAATATCCAGGGAATTCGCGTCTGTTCATCTCAACGTCAAACTTCTGTTCCCCTACGCCCCCCCCCCCCCCCCCCCCCCGTCTCCGCCGAGTTCTGCCGCTGACATCGTGAATTAAAACGTTTCTTGTGGGAATCACTGGAGTGTACGAAATTCCTCTAAGAAAAAGTTTGTGGC
Organism: Hyperolius riggenbachi; assembly: GCF_040937935.1. Lineage (NCBI taxonomy): Eukaryota > Metazoa > Chordata > Amphibia > Anura > Hyperoliidae > Hyperolius > Hyperolius riggenbachi. Next base: position 439,812,600 of record NC_090650.1, read on the forward strand.
TTTGCAAATTAAAACTTCCCCAAGCAAATTGAAAAGGTTATCTAACCTAAAGCTTGGTACACACATTCAACTATGATTGGCCAATTACTGATCAATTTGCCTCTTCCATGTAGTTTGAGAATTTACCTACACAAACATAGTATTCAAAATCCGTTGATCCTCATACTACATGGAGGTGGTAAAATTGGTCAATCATCGGCCAATCAGAATTGAAAGTGTGTACCAGGCTTTACACTAGCAGGCTATTGTCAGATATATTTCTTCTGCACAGTGAGCTGTGTTGCAGAGGCAATGGTCTGAGTCTTGTATTCCACCTCTGGAATAACCTGGACAGAGAGTGGTGCAGACAAGATGAAGTATTAGGGTGTGTACACACATCCAATTTGGATTGGCCAATTATTGGCCATTTGTACCACCTCTGTGCATTATGTAGTGATAGGAAAATGTATCACAGGCGGTAATTTCTTTAGTCCTGTCTAGTGATCTCTGCAGAATGTTTGTTTACTGAGAATTCTGAAGCCAGTACAAAATATAACTGGAATCCCAGAATGCTCTGGGGGAGAAGAATTCTGCAAAGCTAAACAGTCTAGGCTAAGTATCACTAGGATGGCGGGGCTGCATAGCAATATACAGAAATATATACTGTAGATACAGGAAGGGCTGCAGCTCATAAAGTGGCAGACAGACAAATGACAGCGCTCAAGGCTGCACCTGAAATGTAAACTGACAGAGGCATGCAGAGCCCCACTGGGGCTAAATACATATGAATGCAAAACAGATGCAAATGTACTAATTCTAATCTAACATTTTGATGTAGATTTGAAGCAATGAATGCAGCTAGCCACTAATATATTTACGCTCAATTTGTTCCCGGGAGAGGTGATCCAGGGATTATCCGACTGCAGTCTGGAGTCGGGAAGGAATTTGATGAACGGATGTCTTTAATGTCTTTATTCAACCAAACTAACTATGTAACTGTTTCTGATGCTGAAACCAGGAAAATTACCTAAAAAGTGGGTATCCTGAATACTTTACTGCATTCCACTATATGTCACTACAGGGCCTCTTTAACTCCTCTTAAAATACATTTAATAGAACATTATTTTACATAAATCGTGTATACATTTTTTTTGGGGGAAAAAAACGTTTTTGGATAAAAACATCTTCTCTATCTTCTTATTTCCCCCTCAGTAACCTCCTGGTTCTGCTCACTCCCACCAGCCTCCTGCCTAGATTTCCTTCTGGGTGATCAGGTTCTGATCTGAATCCACAATAGGTGGTCAATCAATAGAGATTCACCTATCAGACAAATTACCCCCACCCCGTGCGTGGTCATGTGACTAAAGAGAACTGATGGAATGAGCATGAGCAGGTAGCAGTCAGTCGCTGAGGATCTATGAACTGTTGGAGCATGTAGTAACTTTGTATTGTTTTGCTAAAAATAAAAAAGAACAAAAACAAAATAATATTATACATAACTAAATTATTATAATATTGTTTTTTTTTTTGTTTTGTTTTTTCTTAATTAAATGCACATACAAGGAAATGGCCCTTGAAGAGACTCTGTAACAAAATTTTCAGCCTTAGTTCTTCCATCCTATAAGTTCCTATGCCTGTTCTAATGTGCTCTGGCTTACTGCAGCCTTTCCTAATTGCACTGTCTCTGTAATAAATCGTATCTCCTTTCTTCTGTCGTGTCTGTCGGGCTAAGGCTTGAATGTGTGGAATGTGCAGGGCTGCTTGTGATTGGATAGAAGCGATACACACCCTCTGCAGGCCCCCTGCACACTCTGTATGACTCACACACTCTGTTTATGTGAGCCTATCACAAGCTGGTTAGTTTGTTTGTAAACACTGCCTAAAACTGTTAATTACAAGCCAGGATTGCAGCAGAGAGTGGCAGAAACGGCACAGAGCGGCACAGGAGAAAATAAGGAATAGAATGGTATGCTTTTTATTGTAAGAATATTAGAGTACAGATTCTCTTTAAAGTGGGCTGTTCATTTGAATAATGTCCTCATTCAGCAGATTCTGAAGTTTTGGATGGAAGATTGCTTGTTGAAAGCAGCCGATCAGACGCCATTTTTCTTTTTTGAGAAGAGATGATTTTGTGAGAAGCAGCACACGGCATCCAGAATGTTTGAGAGTCAGCCATATGTACCAACATGGCAGCCAGAGCAATACAGATGCCATCCGCAAATAGAGCTGCCTGTCACTGAGGGAGCTCGGAATTCTAAGCGACAATACCGGGAGCTCTTGTTGAGCGATGAATACTTTAGGCAAACACAATAAACAAATATGCTCAATCTCAACTGGATTATTATTATTATTATTTATTGTATTGCTAACAGAAATGTAGTGGCTCCAGCCAGGGGCGCCTCTAGCCCTGGGGGGGTCCCACAATCTACAGGCCGTGTGTTTTAGGTTATCTGGTAAGAAGTAGTACAACTTGGCCAGAGGTCAAAGAGGGATTGGCCTAAGGTAATTGGCCTAAGATTGGCCTAAGGGTAGAGTTCATGCTTGATGGAAAACGTTGTTTATTGCACTTCTTTATTTTCCTTTTTTTTTTGGAATATAATTCAAATATTAACCTCCTTAGCGGTAACCCCGTGCTGGACACGGGGTAAGCCGCTGGAGGGTGCCGCTCAGGCCCTGCTGGGCCGATTTACATAATTTTTTTTTTGCTGGACGCAGCTAGCACTTTGCTAGCTGCGCCAGCACACTGATCGCCGCCGGCACGCGCCCGATCGCCGCTATCTGTTGTGGCGCGGGCCCCCCCCAGACCCCGTGCGCTGCTTGGCCAATCAGTGCCAGGCAGCACCGAGGGGTGGATCGGGACTCCCAATGACGTCCCGACGTCGCTGACGTCGGTGACGTCATCCCGCCCCGTCGCCGTTCTTTGAACGGGATTTCCAGACCGGAGATCGCCGAAGGCGATCGAAGCGGGCGGGGGGGTGCCGCTGAGCAGCGGCTATCATGTAGCGAGCCCTGGGCTCGCTACATGATTTAAAAAAAAAAAAAAAAAACTGCTGCGCTGCCCCCTGGCGGAATTTTTCGTACCACTTCCCTACCACATGTTTTTACCACTTCAAGACCAGAGCAATTTTCACATAATGCACCTCCCATTCATTCGCCAATAACTTTATGACTACTTAACACACTGAAACGATCTATATATTATTTTTTGCGGGACAAACTAGGCTTTCTTTGGGCAATACTTTTTGCTAAGAATTATTTTATTATATATGCATTTTACAGGGAAGAAGAAGAGAAAAATTGCAAAAATTTATCATTTCTTAGTTTTCCGCCATTGTAGTTTAAAAAAAAAAGTGCTATTGTAGGTAAAACAGTCACATTTTGTTTGCCCATTTGTCCCGTTTATTACAACATTTAAATTGCATCCCTAGTACAATGTATGGCGATAATATTTTATTTGGAAACAAAGGTGTATTTTTTCAGTTAAGTGTTTTTTGTGTTTTTATGTTGTAATTTTTTTTTTATTTGTTATTTACAAGTTTTATTTTGGTAACTATGGGTTAGGGGTGGAAGGGGTTTAACAATAGTAAATATTTAAATAAATGTCTGAATGTAAGAGTGTATTATGGTATATTGGGGTGTATATGGATGTATTTTACTTTTTGGCCACAAGATGGCACTACACTTAGCTCACTGTCTGCTGTTTACAGCAGATAGGAACGAAACTGTTTGTAACAGTTTCCTTGGGGTTATGAATGAGAGATGCTTTCTCTCCCATTCATATCGGCACGGGGATTAGGGCTGAGAATGGATTATTCTCATGCCCTGAACACAGAAGAACGGGGATGCGGCGGAAACGGCGCTGGAATCACGATTGGCGGCGGTGAGTAAACAGTGCGTATTTATACGCCCCTGATCTGCTAGAGGTAAACACAGGGGCGTATATATACGTAGCAGAAATCTGGAACTGGTTAAAGTATTTACTTCGTGTACTTTTATTGTGAATAATAAACATAACTCCAAATAGTATTACATAGAAATACATTGAGATAAATACATGTCTCCACTGAAATCAAGTGGTGCCTCCATCAGTCTATACAGTTGGATGCGAAAGTTTGGGCAACCTTGTTAATCATCATGATTTTCCTGTATAAATCATTGGTTGTTACGATAAAAAATGTCAGTTAAATATATCATATAGGAGACACACACAGTGATATTTGAGAAGTGAAATTAAGTTTATTGGATTTATAGAAAGTGTGCAATAATTGTTTAAATAAAATTAGACAGGTGCATAAATTTGGGCACTGTTGTCATTTTATTGATTCCAAAACCTTTAGAACTAATTATTGGAACTCAAATTGCAGTGACCCCCGACCTACATACACAGGTGAATCCAATTATGAGAAAGAGTATTTAAGGAGGTCAATTGTAAGTTTCCCTCCTCTTTTATTTTTTCTGAAGAGTAGCAACATGGGGGTCTCAAAACAACTCTCAAATGACCTGAAGACAGATTGTTCACCATCATGGTTTAGGGGAAGCATACAAAAAGCTGCCTCAGAGATTTCAGCTATGTGCTTCCACAGTTAGATACATATTGAGGAAATGGAAGACCACAGGCTCAGTTTAAGTTAAGGCTCGAAGTGGCAGACTAAAGGCCCCCATACACTGGGCCGATTCCCGTCCGTTTCGACAGCAGATTCGATCCTGGGATCGAATCTGCTGCCAATCGCTTGCGCTAAACGCACCCGCCGATCCGATTTCCTCCCGAAATCGGATCGGTCCGTCGATCGCGCCGTGCGGGAAATTACCCTCGATCGCCCGGCAGTAGGAGCGCGTCGCTTGCGGCGTACGATTCGGGCCCGATGCGACGCATGTATACATTACCTGAAGCTGGCTCCGGGGTCCTCTTCTCCTCGCTGCACCGCATTTCCGCATGTCCCAGTGTACGCTATACTTCCTGTGTCACTCCGGTGACCAGGAAGTTGAAATAGAGGGCGCTCTATTTGAACTTCCTGGTCACGGAGTAACACAGGAAGCGCCGGGATGGAGCAAGAACAGCGGTGCGGTGAAGCGCGGAGAAGACGCCCGGGAGCCAGCCTCAGGTAATGTATACGGGGGTTGGGAGACAGGCGGCAGAACAGCTCAGCAGATGGTGAATCGGTTTCAGGCTGAAATCGATTCACAATCTGTTTGCAGTAAAGGTGGCCATACGATCCCTCTCTGATCAGATTCGATCAGATAGGGATCTGTCAGCTGGTCGATCTAATGGCACATCGACCAGTGTATGGTCACCTTAAGAAAAATATCAGATAGACAGAAGTGACGAATGGTGAGAACAGTCAGAGTCAACCCACAGACCAGCACCAAAGACCTACAACATCATCTTGCTGCAGATGGAGTAACTGTGCATTGTTCTTCCATTCAGCGCACTTTACACAAACAGATGCTGTATGCGAGAGTGATGCAGAGGAAGCCTTTTCTCCGCCCACAGCACAAACAGAGCTGCTTGAGGTATGCTAAAGCACATTTGGACAAGCCAACTTCATTTTGGAATAAGGTGCTGTGGACTGATGAAACTAAAATTGAGTTATTTGGGCATAACAAGGGGGGTTATGCATGGAGGAAAAACAACACAGCATTCCAAGAAAAACACCTGCTACCTACAGTAAAATATGGTGGTGGTTCCATCCTGCTGTGGGGCTGTGTGGCCAGTGCAGGGACTGGAAATCTTGTCAAAGTTGAGGGACGCATGGATTCCACTCAGTATCAGCAGATTCTGGAGACCAATGTCCAGGAATCAGTGACAGAGCTGAAGCTGTGGCGGATCTTTCAACAAGACAACGACCCTAAACACTGCTCAAAGTCCACTAAGGCATTCATGCAGAGGAACAAGTACAACGTTCTGGAATGGCCATCTCTGTCCCCTGAGCTGAATATAATTAAAAATCTGGGGTGTAAGTTAAAGAGAGCTGTCCATGCTCGGAAGCCATCAAACCTGAATGAACTAGAGCTGTTTTGTGAAGAGGAATGGTTTAAAATACCTTCAACCAGAATCCAGACTCTCATTGGAACCTACAGGAAGCGTTTAGAGGCTGTAATTTCTGCAAAAGGTGGATCTACTAAATATTCATTTCATTTTTATTTATTTTTTTGTGGTGCCCAAAGGTATGCACCTACCTAAATTTATTTAAACAATTATTGCACACTTTCTGTAAATCCAATAAACTTCATTTCACTTCTCAAATATCGCTGTGTGTGTCTCCTATATGATATATTTAAAGAGGAACTCCAGTGAAAATAATGTAGTAAAAAAAGTGCTTCATTTTTACCATAATTATGTATAAATGATTTAATCAGTGTTTGCTCATTGTAAAATCTTTCCTCTCCCAGATTCACATTCTGACATGTATTACATGGTGACATTGTTACTGGGGGCAGGTTATATAGCTGCTCCTAGCTGTTGTGGCTGTTAGAGACAGCTGTAAACAGCTAATTCCTGTCTGTGGACATTGTTACATTGTGGCAGTTTGCCCAGAGTACCGCGGTACTCAGAGCTTCTTGTGGGAGGGGTTTCAGCACAAAATCAGTCATACAGCGCCCCCTGATGGTCTGTTTGTGAAAATCATTATATTTCTCATGTAAAAGGGGGTATCAGCTACTGATTGGGATAAAGTTCAATTCTAGGTTGGAGTTTCTCTTTAACTGACATTTTTTATCATAACAACCAACGATTTATACAGGAAAATCATGACAATGTTGCCCAAACTTTTGCATCCCTATGTATATATTTTTTTTAAGTGCTTTGGCTTACTGTTTCTAAACTTATTTGTAATATGTACACATTGCATGTTCTAATGTAATGTAAATTATTATTATTATATGTTTTTTCTGCAATTTTCCAATTTATGCTTCAAATTTCCACATGTATGCGTTCAGATATAACTAGAAAAAAATAAAATACTGCTTACATTTTTTAATATAAGAAATACTACAAATATTTTTAACACAATAAAGAAAAATATTCTGATTCAGAAATAAACGACGGATAATTAGAAAATATATTAATGATTAAGTGCCTCTTTTATAAATGAAAATGCCTGAAGACTGTTTAATTTCAGTGTAATAGCATAATAAGTGCTTGCACATCTTAATGGTATGCTATGCAGTTTTCATTGTATGCTGCCTAAACTAGTGCTGAATACCAGTGAGGCGTAGATCCTCATCAGAAGAAACTGCCCACATTATACACCTTTCTATTGTTTCATGGGGCTGACTATTTAACACAATAATTAACTCATTAGTAGCTCTGTAGGTAGTTATAATGGTTTGTACGGAGATTAATTTAAGTTTGAAGTACCTACAAAGCTGCAGCATGACCATGCAAAATGTATTGTAGATACACATTTAATAAGACTTCAGATTTATATTCAGCACTTTTTTTTTTTTTTTTTTTTACTAAAGTTTGGCAGCTCTTCAGAGGGGACAATCAATGGTTTAAGTTTAAAGGGGTTCTCTGGGGAACTATAATAGTATATATGTAATGTGTCGCGCTGCTGTCTGCATAGGCAGACAGCTGTTTGACCATTGTTTAGGTCTGAGTGCTGCAGGTCTCTGGAAAAGAGACCTGTCTTCACTCTGTAAGTTTCAGAGTTGCTCTGCTGGTGAGGAATTTGCATACACTTGTCATGCAAATTGCTTAGCTGCTTTCTTTGATGGCTTGCAGTATAAATACCTTTTGCTCCCAGAATTCCCTGCTGGTCATGATGGTTTGTTCCTGCTAACTTGCCTGGAGTCTCAGCCCTCTGCTCATTGTTGGCTATTATTGCTAGCTTAGAGTAGATACCCTTTGGGAGTGCTCCTTGCATTCCTGTTTAGTGCAGTCAGGATTGTGTATATTTGTACTGCCTATTCTGTTGTGTCTTGTTCTTGCGATTGCGCTGTCGTTGGCGGTAGCAAATCGTTCTGTCTTTCCTTTGCAATTGTCTTGTCGCCAGCGGCGGTTGACAGGAAATCGTTTTGTCTGTTGGGATCGCATTCGCCCTAGCGGTAGTGGCGGTGGTTCCTTCTGTACTCTGTCTGGGAGTGTAGGCCAGAGCTGCGGTTGCTACTGGTTAGTCCTTCTGTCTGTCTTGTCTGGAACGAACGCTTGCTGTAGGCTCGGTGAGATAACCGTTTAGCAAGCGTTCACGTTCTCTATTCCTTTTCGTGTTTCATTGGTTAGTAAGGGTTGGCGTGTTTTGTCTCTGTTGCGCTTTTCGTGCGGAGACCGTGCCATTAGCGTGTTTTGTCGCTGTTGCGCTTTTCATGCAGCGACCGCGCTTAGCGAGTGCGTTTGTTATTTTTCTTGGTTTTCTGATCATTGTTGTTTGCTGTGTCTTTCTCGCTACACTTGTGCTCTGTCTCTACTCGGTCTTGTGTCACTGTTGGTAATCAGCACTCTTGCGATTGCGTTCCCACTTGGTTTCCGCTGTTGTGTGTTCACCGTCGCCGGGTGGCGACTAGATTGGTGGACACACATACATTCTGTCTCTCTGCTCATTTATCTTTCACTGGGGGCTATCTTGCACTGTATTGCTTCCCCTGGTACAATTCCTAACTGGCATCTGTGGTAGTGCAGAGGCTTTGTTCCTCTGCACTCCACAGCTCCATCTGCCTGTGGGAATTCCCCTCTACAGATGCATTGCACCAAAGCTGGGTTCTGTCGTTTTATACGCTTGTGGAGGACTTCCGCAGTGTCAGCGCACATCTTGTGCGCTGACCACGGAGATAATTACACAATCGTTACAATATACCACTATCCATGTAGTAAATCCAATCAAGCAGTAAGTATTGAATCAGAGACTATAGACCAGGAGGGCAACTACTTATAATGTCATATACTCTTCCCTCAGCTGTTCACATCCTGTGGGAGTTTCCCATACTTCAGAGTTCCCACCCCGTGGGAGTGGCCACTAATCTACACACCGTTTCGTCCTTATGCCTAATACACACCATGCCATTTCCCATCAGATAGACAGGTCGAATCAGTTATTTCCGACAGGTCTGATAGATTAGAAAAATGATCGGAAATCAGATTGGTCCTGTCAGAAATAATACCTCTACCTATCTACCTGATGGGAAATTTCATGGTATGTGCCAGACATTTCACAGATCCAGCGAAAACTTACACCACACTAATGTTCCCGTCCAATACACTCTCATTTACCCTCCCCCTTGTAAAATAAAAATCTTGCATTGATCATATATTGCATAGATAACGCTAATAATAAAGTCTATATATGTAATGTACAGCGCTGCAGTTCTACCATACAGGTATACAGATTAAGTTCAAAGAAGTAGTAAATAAATAATAAGATGCAGTCCTCTCTTTGCTTATAACCTCACTCCTCCCGTGTGTATGCACTCTATTGAGGTTCAGCGAATACCCCCAGCACAGTCTTTTATGTGTAGATAGATAGCGCTCCACTCCGCTTAGATTTCATCAAAGTTCATCAGCATTCATCAAAGAAGAATACAAGAAGAATCCCCCTTAGGGGCTGCACTCACCCAGCCCGTGTGACCACTGCGAGACTGGTCAACAAACGCCCCTGTATCCTCCTATGGCCGACTGCCCGATCTCAGCTTCTCGGTCTCCCCACTCCAGATGACACTCCTTAGTGTAGACTCCCCGCTGGTTCCTCCTTATGATGTGTTCCTTATTAGTTGCTCACCTCAAACAGAATGAGCCTCATATAGCGTAATTCCGTTATATAAAAAGTAAACTTTATTATGATGATACTCACAAACATGAAATGTAAACAGCGCGTAGAGTGTTTAAACGGGCTCTCCCCCGTGCTTCTCCGGATAGGCTCGCTGGGTTTCCCCGTTTAAACACTCTACGCGCTGTTTACATTTCATGTTTGTGAGTATCATCATAATAAAGTTTACTTTTTATATAACGGAATTACGCTATATGAGGCTCATTCTGTTTGAGGTGAGCAACTAATAAGGAACACACCATAAGGAGGAACCAGCGGGGAGTCTACACTAAGGAGTGTCATCTGGAGTGGGGAGACCGAGAAGCTGAGATCGGCCAGTCGGCCATAGGAGGATACAGGGGCGTTTGTTGACCAGTCTCGCAGTGGTCACACGGGCTGGGTGAGTGCAGCCCCTAAGGGGGATTCTTCTTGTATTCTTCTTTGATGAATGCTGATGAACTTTGATGAAATCTAAGCGGAGTGGAGCGCTATCTATCTACACATAAAAGCTAATAATAAAGTGCCCGCATACAGTGTAATCAAGCAAAAACATACGTTTGCATACAACTTGCATTATGTATACATTTACATACAACTTGGATTATTCATATATTGCACATATAAATCTAATAATAAAGTACCCTCAATCTTAGTGATAAATAAAAAAAACAGTCAGTGTTATCAAGCAAAACTCTGCGTTTGCATACAGCTTGCAAGATCCTTAAATGTTCATACAACTTGCATTATTTACATATTGCAAATATAAATCTAGTCATAAAGTACCTTCATTCTCAGTGTTAAATAAGCATGCAGTGTAATCAAACAAAAAAAATACGTCTGCATACAATTCTCATTGTTTATGTTTTTGCATACAGTTTGGATTATTCACAAATTGCAAATATAAATCTAATAAAAAAAAGTTCCCTCATTCTTAAAGAGGAACTTTAGCCCAGGATTGAACTTAATCCAAATCATTAGCTGATACCCCCTTACCCAAGAGAAATCTTTTCCTTTTTTGAAATAGATCATCAGGAGGGGTCTGTATGGCTGATATTGTGGTGAAACCCCTCCCACAGTGTGATGTCATGACCATGGTCGATACAGCTTCCTCTCTGTTAACCTCCTTGCCGGTTATCCCGAACACAGTTCGGGGTAACCTGCGCAGGAGGATTTCTCAGGCCCCGCTGGTCCGATTTGCATAATTTTTTTTTCCTACACGCAGCTAGCACTTTGCTAGCTGCGTGTAGTACGCGATCACCGCCGCTTGCCGCCGATTCGCCGCTACCTGCCGCGCCGAGCCGCCCCCCGCCCCAGACCCCTGCGCAGCCTGGCCAATCAGTGCCAGGCAGCGCTAAGGGGCGGATCGGGATTCCCTCTGACATCACGACGTCCATGACGTCGGTGACGTCATCCCGCCCGGTCGCCATGGCGACCGGGGAAGCCCTGCAGGAAATCCCGTTCTCAACGGGAATTCCTGCATACTCTGATCGCCGAAGGCGATCGGAGTGGGTGGGGGGATGCCGCCGCTCAGTGGCTATCATGTAGCGAGCCCTGGGCTCGCTACATGATTTAAAAAAAAAATAAATTAAAAAAAAGTGCGGCGCTGCCTCCTTGCCGGATTTTTTAGAACGGCAAGGAGGTTAAAGAGAAACTCCAACCAAGAATTGAACTTTATCCCAATCAGTAGCTGATACCCCCTTTTACATGAGAAATAGAATGATTTTCACAAACAGACCATCAGGGGGCGCTGTGTGACTGATTTTGTGCTGAAACCACTCCCACTAGAGGCTCTGAATACCGCGGTACTCCTGGCAAACTGCCACAATGTAACAATGTTCACAGACAGGAAATGGCTGTTTAGAGCTGTCTAACAGCCAGAACAGCTAGAAACAGCTTCATAACATGCCCACAGTAACAATGTCACCATGTAATACATGTCAGAATGTGAATCTGGGAGAGGAAAGATTTTACAATGAGCAAACACTGACTAAATCATTTATACATAATTATGGTAAAAATGAAGCACTTTTTTTATTACATTATTTTCAGTGGAGTTCCTCTTTAAGCTCATTGCATTGTGGAAAATAACAGCTTTTTCCAACTGCCAAGCAAGCAGTATCTCCTCCCCCATTACACGCACACGCCCAACGAGCACTAATATGCCAGTTTCATATGTTTTCCAAGGCACACATCAAATAAGTTGTGATATAAAACATTCAGATGTTTATCGATCAGGCATAACATTTAGGCTACGTTCAGTGTGGTGCGTTGTGGTGCGGTGTAACGGGCGTATTGCAATGCAACACACATTTCCTTAGTTCACAGTGTGGCTGGTGCGGTTTAACGGGGTCCGTGCTTCTTCTTAATACACATTACTGCAAAAGGTGCGCATTAACAATGACAGTGAAGCATACTTTTCATTGGCTGTATACTTAACTGCGTGCGAAGCAGTGGATAATGTGGGGCCACAATAGGGATGCTCATTCGGATTCCGCGGAAATGCAATTTCCGAAATTCCGATCGGAAATTGTATTTCCGCATCGGAATGCGGAAATCGGTAATGCAAGTGCGTTAGACGGATTTCCGCCGGAAATTGCGGAAATTTCCGCCGGAAATCGCGGAAATTCCGCCCGACTTTAACATTAATTTTCTCAAAAACTATAAGGTCTTTTTGAAAACTTTTTTTTGCATCTTGTTCATAAGATTCAGTTTAATAAACCCTTAAAAGTTGGTGTTTCTAGGGCTTACGGGGGCTTTTCTATTAACCGCTAAAGTTGGCGGATTTTTACTGTAATGTAAAATGCAGCAAATCTGCTTCTGCCTATTTTCTGCATTTACATTACAGGAAAAATCCGCCGACTTTAACGGTTAATAGCAAAGCCCCCGTAAGTCCTAGTAACACCAAATTTTCAGGGTTTATTAAACAGAATCTTCTGAACAAGATGCAAAAAAGTTTTTCAAAAAGACCTTATAGTTTTTGAGAAAATCGATGTTAAATTCGGGCGGAATTTCCGCGATTTCCGGCGGAAATTCCGCATTGGAATGCGGAATTTGGTAGCGGAAAGCGGAATCAGTATTTGGCAATGGCGGAATGCGGAATTACCGCGGAATCGGAAATTGGCATTTCCGACCATCCCTAGGCCACAAACAATGGTTCGCACGACAGCCGGGGGCCCCAGTCTCTCTCACTGGCTGGGGCCCCCAAACCACCATGCGATACCCAGAGGGAGGTACAGGTGGGCCCTGGATCTCTCACCTCCAGGGAATTCACCCCCACTGCCTCTGAACTGAATGCTAACTGCAACACACACAATTGCTCACTCCCAGCTAAAGCAATTTCCTACCTTTATCTGGTCAGCAGACGCCAGTCAGCCAATCAGGTGTGCTGTCATACACCCTTTGCCTGCCATACCAAATTTAGCAGAAATTGCATAAATTAGCATTCCGGTGGGAGGCTCGGTTGGATGCAATCATAGATTGCACGGTTTTACAGGGACGCCCCGTGCAGGCACATCTCCTACACGGTCCCCTCCCTAACCACTCACCTGTCAACCGCATCCTAGAAGCTGCAAAACATTTTTTTAAATCACAAACAATGGTTCGCATGACAGCCGGGGGCCCCAGTCTCTTTCAATGGTTGGGGCCCCCAAACCACCATGCGATACCTAGAGGGAAGTGCGGTGGGCCCTGGACCTTTCACCCCCACTGCCTCTGAAGTGAATGCCACAAAACACACAATTTGCTCACTCCCAGCTAAAGCACTTTCCTACTTTTATTCGGTCAGCAGACGCCAGTCAGCCAATCAGATGTACCGTCATACACCCTTTGCGTACCAAATCTAGCAGGAATTGCATAAATTAGGTAGCATTCAGGTGGGAGGCTTCGGTTGGACGTAATCGTAGAGGACATCTTTTACAGGGGCACATCTCCCACACGGTCCCCTCCCTAACCACTCACCTGTCAACCACATCCTGGATAATGTGCAGCGCAACTTTCCTCTTCCATGTCATTCCTCCTTTTATAAGGAACGCAACACAAGCCTAAAACCAAGTAAATTGTGCCTGATGCTGAAACCAGGAAATGTAAGAAATGTGATGTAAAATTGCGCATCCTGAATACTGTATTACATTCTGCTGTATGTTTTTCAGCACCTGTTTAACTCTATAACGCCTAAATAATGTACTGGGGAGCAACCGCATAACAGATGCTTTTTATGTCTATTAAATAGGTAACTCTTCTCTGAACAGGTGTTTTAATAGACAGTTCTGTTGAGCTATAGAAAGGCGTATAATGCTCTCCAGTTTTGTCCCATGATGTTCTGTGCCTCTAAAGCCTGGAACCAACTACAAAGCGCTGCCGCTAATCGCAATCGCTAGCGTTTTTTAATGAGCGTTTTGTAAGCAATTTCATGAGCGTTTTCTAGCGATTTTGGTAGTGATTTTAAAAAGTGTAAGCATTTTGCCGGCAATTGTGTAGCAATTTGCGATTAGCGTTTTTAATTCTGATTGGTCCTTTTAATTGATTTTTTTTTTTTTTTTTTTTTACAGTGTGCAGTAATTTAAAAACGATAGCAAAATCGCTCTGTGTTGGTTTCGACGAGCGATTATGCCAGCGCAAAATGCTAAGGCTCAAAAATGCTGCACGTCCTGCGTTTGCGATTTTGGTAATCGCAATCGCTCCAGTGGAATTTGGCTCATCCATTGACATTAGCTGAGCGTTTAGGGAGATCGCTAGCGTTTTGAAAACCTCCCTATACGCTCAAAAAGTCACTCTAGTGGATTCCAGCCCCGAGGTCTCTTTTCCACAGGAAGTTTATAGGCAGTGAAATGCCTCTCAAACTCTCACAACTGTTTGCTGCTGCCGCCTGGTAACTGCTCACTGCAGCCTGGTAACTGCTCACTGCTGCTTGGCAACTCCTCACTGCTGCTTGGCAACTGCTCACTGCTGCCTGGCTGGCAACTGATTGCTGAGCACACAGTTCAACTGCCCATGGAAAAGAGTTCTTAGGGACCCAGATATGTCCTGACGATCAGCTCCAGTTTAAAAACCATACATTTAAAGACAAACCGTGACCAAGAATTGAACTTCATCCCAATCAGTAGCTGATACCCCCTTTTACATGAGAAATCTATTCCTTTTCACAAATGGATCATCAGGGGGCGCTGTATGGCTGATATTGTGGTGAAACCCCTCCCACAGGAAACTGTGAGGACCATGGTCCTGGTAGTTTCCTGTCTGTGAACCTTGTTGCATTGTGGGAAATAGCTGTTTACAGCTGTTTCCAACTGCCAAAAAAGCAAGCAGCAGCTACTTCCACTGACATCACCTGCCAGCAGTAAAAATGTCGCCATGTGATAAATGTCAGAATGTAAATCAGGTAGAGGAAAGATTTTACAATGGGCAAACACTGACTAAATCATTTATACATAATTATTGTGAAAATGAAGCACCTTTTTATTACATTATTTTCACTGGAGTTCCTCTTTAAAACCAAGTAAGATGCCATTAAAGTGTATAAGCTCCTACATATGTAAAAGGGAGGATAGAACAGTACTTACGAAATCCAAACCAGTGTGCCAGGATCTACACTGTGTACAAACAGGGTCGCCTGGGCGGCTTGTAAAAAGGGCTAAACCAGGGGTCAGGAACCTTTTTGGCTGAGAGAACCATAAGCACCACATATTTTAAAATGTAATTCCATGAGAGCCCTACAAACTGGGGCAGTGCGCATGGTGATGTGTACACAGTTGATCCGCCAGGCAGTGTCAGACACGTCTTCAGCTTCTCTTGGGTTTCAGCAACATCAGCGATTTCCCCGAAAGCCAGACAGGAGAAATACTGACTAACAGCTTGGACAAATAAATAGCTAGCTGACTTGGGGGATGATTCACATTATAGGATGAGATCCCCACACTTTGGCTCAAGTCAAGTGACAGACAGCCTATTGGGTCAATCAAAGTGCGCAGATCTCGTCCTACAAAGTCAGTGGACCTGACAGGGCCCAGAGTGAGACAATTGGAGCAGTCATTAGTTTTGGGGTAGCGCAAGAAAGTTAGTAGTACATTCCACAGCGGAAAATGTTACTTGCGCTGCCACACTAAGCAGTACTGCTTGAGCAGTGTAGCTCAGTGAATCAACCCCTCCTGATTTGTCTGTGAGCCAGATGTAGCCATCAAAAGAGCCACATCTGTCTCCCGAGCCATAGGATTCCTACCCCGGGGCTTAACGCTCAAAACAGCGAGCTGTTGCTGCTACACAGCTGTTACCATTTTGCAAAAATAAATTGGTGTTTTATACTAGTTGTGAAGATCTAGAAATGTACTAAGCCCCTCCATACTGATACTGCCCTATTACCATAGCAGGTGCGCATTACTCACAACTTACTGCAACTTCACTTTGTTCAGTAACTTTTTCATTGACACTGCAGTATAGTGAAACATTATCAAGACACCAAAAAAGTTCCCAGGTATCTATTTTTAATGATTTAATAAACACTGTGTTTTAGAGGAAGCCTGAGAGACACTTTACTGTATATCGGATTTATACTGAGGACCTCCATCCTAATCTTTGTACTAAAACAAACGTATGGCTGTCGTTGCCTTAGGAAGTTCGTAGTGTTGGTCTTACAGTTTTGGATCACCCACAACCATCCAGCCAAACGGAAGGAAATTGCCGACATTGGTGTTTCTGCACCCTGGTGGCTGTTTACCATCCATTGTCATCCATTTTCATCTGCTGTTGTTTATACAGTATATATGTATACACACAGTTAGTGATGCTCAAATACCCCTTTTCAAAATTCGAGTTAGGTCGAATTCGAATAGTAAATTATTCGAGATCAGTCGAATATTCGAGTCGAATAATTTTTACTATTCGATTCGACATCGGAATTCGAGCTCACTATTCGAGTCGGTATTCGAGCTCATTATTCGAGCTGACTATTCGAAATGGCCTTAAATAGCTTCCAACACTTGTTTTGAGGGTGAATGATGCAAGAAACCTCTTTTTTTCCAAGTAACAACAGCAAGTGATTATGTGGGGATGTTCCTTTAAAAAAAAAAAGTTGAAAAGAGAAGTTGTGTCCAGAAATTTGTTCAGTACTGTATATACTTCTTCTTCTTCTTCTTTATCTTCTATATCTTCTTCTTCTTCTTCTTCTTCTTCTATATCTTCTTCTTCTATATCTTCTTCTATATCTTCTTCTTCTTCTTCTATATTGTCTTCTTCTTCTTCTTCATCTTCTTTTTCTTCATCTTCTTCATCTTCTTCTTCATCTTCTTCATCTTCTTCTTCTTCTTCTTCTTCATCTTCTTCATCTTCAACTTCTTCATCTTCTTCTTCTTCATCATCTTCTTCATCTTCTTTTTCTTCATCTTCTTCATCTTCTTCATCTTCTTCATCATCATCTTCTTCTTCTTCTTCTTCATCTTCTTTTTCTTCATCTTATTCATCTTCTTCATCTTCATCTTCTTCATCTTCTTCTTCTTCTTCTTCATCTTCTTCATCTTCTTCTTCATCTTCTTCTTCTTCTTCATCATCTTCTTCTTCATCATCTTCTTCTTCTTCATCTTCTTTTTCTTCATCTTCTTCATCTTCTTCTTCTTCTTCTTCTTCATCTTCTTCATCTTCTTCTTCATCTTCTTCTTCTTCTTCATCATCTTCTTCTTCTTCATCTTCATCTTCTTCATCTTCTTCTTCTTCATCATCTTCATCTTCTTCTTCTTCATCATCTTCATCTTCTTCTTCATCTTCTTCTTCTTCATCATCTTCATCTTCATCTTCTTCTTCTTCATCTTCATCTTCATCTTCTTCATCTTCTTCTTCTTCATCTTCTTCATCTTCTTCTTCTTCATCTTCTTCATCTTCTTCTTCTTCATCTTCTTCTTCATCTTCATCTTCTTCTATATCGTCTTCTTCTTCACTTATTTCTCTTTTCAAATTTTTTTTTTAAAGAAATGCAGCTATTTTTGAGCGTAACAAATAGCTGGTGGCGCACGCATGTTGGAAGCGCCATTGTATGTGCTCCCTGGCAGTGGAAACACACAGACAGCAGGAGGTAAATTCAGCAGCAGGAGGAGGAGGATGAGTGTGTGGCAGCAGGCAGTCAATGAGGCAGGCAGCGTGACATAATAGCCCTGGTACCTAGCGGTGATACCAGGGCTGTAAATAAACACAGCAGGCAGGAGGTCCCAGACAGCGGTCGTGCAGCCCACATCGTGTCCAATACACAACTGGGACAACACAGTTTTCAACCCGGGCACCTCAGAAAAATTAACCTTTTTTTTTTTTTTTGGTTTTTTTTGTTTTGTTTTTACAACAAATTACACAGATATAGCTATTTTTTGACGTAATAGCTGGTGGCAGAGTGGCAGCAGAAGGTAAATCTGTGTACCCTGGCGTTGGGAAACACAGACAGACAGACAGCAGCAGCAGCAGCAGGAGGAATGGAGGAGTAATGTGAGCAGCTATTGTTTGACGTAATAGCTGGTGGCAGAGTGGCAGCAGAAGGTAAATCTGTGTACCCTGGCGTTGGGAAACACAGACAGACAGCAGCATCAGCAGGAGGAATGGAGGAGTAGTGTGAGTGTGGCAGCAGGCAGGCAGCGTGACATAATAGCCCTGGTACCTAGCGGTGATACCAGGCCGTAAATGAACACAACAGGAGGTCCCAGACAGCGGTCGTGCAGCCCACATTGTGTCCAATACACAACTGGGACAACACAGTTTTCAACCCGGGCACCTCAGAAAAATTAAACCTTTTTTTTTTTTTTATGGTTTTGTAGTTTTGGTTTTACAACCAATTACACAGACAGATATAGCTATTGTTTGACGTAATAGCTGGTGGCAGAGTGGCAGCAGAAGGTAAATCTGTGTACCCTGGCAGTGGGAAACACAGACAGACAGCAGAAGGGCAGTACACAGCAGCCCACTGTAGGTGTAAAATGTGTGGCTGCAGGCGACGTAATAGTCAAAGTGAACCAGGCTGGCTTAGTGAGTAGAGTTGGGCCGAACCTCCGATTTTAGGTTCGCGAACCGGGTTCGCGAACTTTCGCGGAAGGTTCGGTTCGCGTTAAAGTTCGCGAACCGCAATAGACTTCAATGGGGATGCGAACTTTGAAAAAAAAAAAAAATTATGCTGGCCACAAAAGTGATGGAAAAGATGTTTCAAGGGGTCTAACACCTGGAGGGGGGCATGGCGGAGTGGGATACACGCCAAAAGTCACCGGGAAAAATCTGGATTTGACGCAAAGCAGCGTTTTAAGGGCAGAAATCACATTGAATGCTAAATGACAGGCCTAAAGTGCTTTAAAACATCTTGCATGTGTATACATCAATCAGGGAGTGTAATTAAGGTACTGCTTCACACTGACACACCAAACTCCACTGAACAGAACAGGTATGCAGTGGCGGGTTCACTGAACAGAACAGGTATACAGTGGCGGGTCCACTGAACAGGTATACAGTGGCGGGTCCACTGAACAGAACAGGTATGCAGTGGCGGGTTCACTAAACAGGTATACAGTGGCGGGTCCACTGAACAGAACAGGTATGCAGTGGTGGGTTCACAGAACAGGTATGCAGTGGCAGGATCAATGAACAGGTATGCAGTGGCAGGATCACTGAACAGGTATGCAGTGGCAGGATCAATGAACAGGTATGCAGTGGCAGGATCAATGAACAGGTATGCAGTGGCAGGATCAATGAACAGGTATGCAGTGGCAGGATCAATGAACAGGTATGCAGTGGCAGGATCAATGAACAGGTATGCAGTGGCAGGATCAATGAACAGGTATGCAGTGGCAGGATCACTGAACAGGTATGCAGTGGCAGGATCAATGAACAGGTATGCAGTGGCAGGATCAATGAACAGGTATGCAGTGGCAGGATCAATGAACAGGTATGCAGTGGCAGGATCAATGAACAGGTATGCAGTGGCAGGATCAATGAACAGGTATGCAGCCAGGGACAAGCTAAGGCTAACTAATCTTTCCCTATGAGAGACTGCAGTAGCTCGCCCTACTCTAACTAATGCAGGCACACGAGTGGCCACGGCCGCCGCTGCCTGCCTATATAAGGGGGGGTGGGGCTCCAGGGGCTAGTGTAGCCTAATTGGCTACACTGGGCCTGCTGACTGTGATGTAGAGGGTCAAAGTTGACCCTCAGTGCATTATGGGGCGAACCGCAATGGGGCGAACTTTTCCGCAATAAAGTTCGCGTGCGGTACCCGCACGCGAACCACCTAGGTTCGCGCGAACCAGGTTCGCCGGCGAACCGTTCGGCCCAACTCTATTAGTGAGCAGGAGCCAGGAGGTGGTAAAGGGTGGTAAGGCACATTAACGATGGTTCTTAGCCAGTTCATGTCCCCCTCTCGCCGACAACAGGGGCCAGGAACTCGCCTTCCACCCACGCCTGGTTCATCTTGAGAAACGTCAGTCTGTCCACAGACTTGTGAGACAGACGTGAGCGTTTCTCGGTGACCACACCACCAGCTGCACTGAAGCAGCGCTCGGACAGCACGCTGGAAGGGGGGCAGGACAGCACTTCCAGGGCGTACTGCGCCAGCTCACTCCAGATCTCCAGGCGCTTGACCCAATACTCCATGGGATCAACAGGGGCATCGCTGTCAAGCCCACTGTAGGACCCCATGTAGTCAGCCACCATGCGGGTCAGGCGCTGGCTGTGACCGGTGGAGGATGCTGCTGCATGCACCTCCTCTCTAGTCACTGCTGCCGGAGCCTCTACAGTCCTGTAGAGCTCGTGGCTGAGAGACAGCAGGTCTGTGGGGCGCTTGCTGCTGGATGCAGGCACCTGCTGCTGCCTCTGTGCTGGCTGCTGGACAGTGGGGGTGGAAGGCTGGGGGAAGGCTTCCTCCAAGCGCTCAACAAGGGCCTGCTGCAAGCTCCTTATTTGTTGCGCTGGGTCTCCTCCTGCAGGCGGCAGGAACTGGCTCAACTTCCCCTTGAGGCGTGGGTCCAACATCATGCTGATCCAGATGTCCTCCCTCTGCTTCATCTGGATCACCCTGGGGTCTCTGCGCAGGCACGTCAGCATGTGCGCTGCCATTGGGAAGAGGCGGGCCACGTCTGCTGGCACATCGACGGCAGTGCTGCTGTCCTCATCCTCCTCCTCTGCCTCGTCAGCCTCATCCTCTCTCCACCCCCGCACCAACTCAGCTGCACTGTGCTGCTCCCCCTCATCAGCAGCAAGGTCAGGGACCTCCACCAAGTCCTCCTCCTCCTCCCCCTCAGAGGTGGACTGTGCAGCTGCTTGCCGCTCCTGCTGGTCCAAGGCTGCCGCTCCCTGTTCCAGCAAAGCATCGAGGGCCCTGTTCAGCAGACAAACCAGGGGCACCCACTCGCAGACCATAGCATGGTCCCTGCTCACCATGTTAGTGGCCTGCAGAAAGGGAGCCAGCACTAAGCACACCTGCTGCATGTGCCTCCAGTCATCATCGGGGACGATGGACGGGATGTTGCTGGTCTTGTCCCTTCTCTGAGCGGCGGAAACAGTGGCCAGGGCAAGGTACTGTTTGACAGCGCGCTTCTGTTCAACCAGACGCTCCAACATCGCCAGGGTGGAGTTCCAGCGAGTCGGAACGTCAAGGATCAGCCGATGGCGTGGCAGATCCAGCTCCTTTTGCACGTCTTCCAGGATCGCACAGGCTGCAGCCGAGCGCCGGAAGTGACACACAACGTTCCTTGCCGTTTCCAGCAGTTCGCCCATCCCCTGGTAGGTGCGCAAGAACTTCTGCACCACCAGGTTCAGCACGTGGGCAAGACAGGGGATGTGGGTCAGGTTTCCCCTGTCTATTGCGGCAACCAGATTGGCCCCATTGTCGGCCACCACCTCTCCGACTCTGAGGCCTCTGGGGGTCAGCCAAATCCTCTCCTGCTCCTGGAGTTTGGCCAACACATGGGTTGCCGTCAGCTTGGTCTTCCCAAGGCTGACCAAGTGCAGCAGCGCTTGGCAGTGGCGGGCCTTCACGCTGCTGCTGAGGCGGGGGGTTTGGCCAGGTGTGCCAGAGGATGGCAGAGGATCGGAGGAACCTGCTGCAGTTCCCCTGACCCTGCGGGGTGGCACCACCCACTGTGTTGCTGCTGCTGCTGTGCCCACTGCTGCTCTCCCATCCTCACCCCCTTCCACCAAGCTGACCCAGTGGACAGTGAAGGACAGGTAGCGGCCTGTCCCGAAGCGGCTGCTCCAGGAGTCCATGGTGACGTGGACCCTTTCACCAACCGCGTGCTCCAGCCCTCGCTCCACATTGGCCATCACAAAGCGGTGCAGTGCAGGAATGGCCTTGCGGGAGAAAAAGTGTCTGCTGGGGAGCTGCCAGTCTGGGGCTGCGCAAGCAAGCAGCGCACGAATGTCGCTCCCCTCCTGCACGAGCGTGTACGGCAGGAGTTGGGAGCACATGGCCCGTGCCAGCAAGCCGTTCAGCTGCCGCACGCGACGGCTGCTGGGAGGCAGAGCCCTAACCACCCCCTGGAAGGACTCGCTCAAAAGGCTCTGGCGTGGCCTTTTGCTGGCACGGGAATCAGCAGACACAGCGGAGGAGGCCACTGAGGACTGGCTGCCAGAACAGGCCTCAGTGTCGGCGGCAGGAGTTGCAGAGGGGGGAGGAGCAGTGCGTTTCCGCACTCCTGCTGGTGCTGCTGGAGGAGCAGGAGGGCGGGTGGCTGCTGTTGCTGCTGCTGCTGAAGGCTGTGCAGTGATGGGTGTGGTGCCACTGCCAGCACCAGATGCCTTCAGCCTCTGGAACTCCTCATGCTGGTGGAAATGTTTCGCAGCAAGGTGGTTGATGAGCGAGCTGGTGCAGAACTTTAAGGGGTCTGCACCTCTGCTCAACTTCCGCTGACAGTGGTTGCAAGTGGCGTACTTGCTGTACACAGTGGGCATGGTGAAATATCGCCAGAATGGTGACTTAAACATCCCCCTACGGCATGGAAGCGCTGCTGCCTGTCTCCCTGTGGTGGTTGGGGGGGGGGGGGGGCTTGGGGGGCTTGGGTGCGGCTGGTGGTGGTACTGGCAGATGCTGCTGCTGCTGCTGCTGCTGAGCCTGAGACACCAGCAGGCTGTGGGACCTGCCTACTGCTGCTGCCAATGCTTGCAATGATGCGCCTCCTTGCAAGGCCCACAAGAGCATCCTCCTCCTCCTCCTCAGAGCTGCTGAGGACGACATCCCCTGGAGGTGGTGGCACCCAGTCTCTGTCTGTCACCGGGTCATCAACATCCTCCCCCTCCTGAAACATGTCCTGCTGGGATGAGGACCCCCCAAACTCCTCTCCTGATGCATGGATGGGCTGCTTGACTGTCGCCACAGTCTTGCTGTCCAATCCCTCATCCCCCAAAGTGCCCATCAGCATCTCCTCCTCAAGATCGCCAACAACAGCAGACAATTTACTCATGATGCCTGGGGTCAAAAGACTGCTGAATGACAGGTCGGCGAGTGACGGTGAACTGGCCTCCTCCCCAGACCCTGCTGGGCGGCTGCTGCGAACAGGGGTGGTGGTGGTGGTGGTGAGGGTGGAGGCCTCAGATGCAGAGCTGATGGCGGGCTGCTCATCCTCCGTCATGAGTTGCACCACAGTGTCTGCATGCTTTTCCTCAATGGGACGTTTCCGACCCGGCTGGAGGAAAATCGGAGCAGGTGCTACACGCTGCTGCTGCTGTGTCTCTGCAGCGTGAGTTGCAGATGCTCCTGCTGGGCGGCGCCCAAGGCGTCCACGGCCAGTGGCTATGGGAGGAATGTTAGCCACTGACGCTGCTGCTGCTGCTGCGGAACTGTGCATGGTGGCGCGCCCGCGCCCCCGGCTTGCCACAATGCTGCTCCCTCTCCTCCTGATTCCCTTGCTGCCCTTCCCCTTGCCAAAACCGCGCTGGCTGCCACTTCCAGACATCTTCGATGTTTTGGGCGTATAGACAAAAGTTTTTTAAAAGGGCGGTTGAAAAGTGGGGTACTTTAATGGAGTGGGTTGGTGGGTGAGGTGACTGAGTGAGTGTCCCTAGTACAGTAAGTAAGTAGTAACAGTCAGGAAGTACAACTAGCAGTTACAATAATCAGTAGTAATCACAAGTAAATTTAGTGTGTGTACACTACAGACAGTGAGTGCACGCACGCGCAAACACGCGCAGGAGCTAGCCTATGAACAGTGACTGAGTGTCCTAGACTCCTAGTACAGTAAGTAGTAACAGTAAGTACAACTAACTAATTACAATAATCAATCAGTTATCAGAAGGAAATAGAGTGTGTGTAGTGTGTACACAGACAGTGAGTGCACACACGCAGAAGCTAGTAGCCTATGAACAGTGACTGAGTGTCCTAGACTCCTAGTACAGTAAGTAGTAACAGTAAGTACAACTAACTAATTACAATAATCAATCAGTTATCAGAACGAAATAGAGTGTGTGTAGTGTGTGTACACAGACAGTGAGTGCACACACGCAGGAGCTAGTAGCCTATGAACAGTGACTGAGTGTCCTAGACTCCTAGTACAGTAAGTAGTAACAGTAAGTACAACTAACTAATTACAATAAGCAATCAGTTATCAGAAGGAAATAGAGTGTGTGTAGTGTGTGTACACAGACAGTGAGTGCACACACGCAGGAGCTAGTAGCCTATGAACAGTGACTGAGTGTCCTAGACTCCTAGTACAGTAAGTAGTAACAGTAAGTACAACTAACTAATTACAATAATCAATCAGTTATCAGAAGGAAATAGAGTGTGTGTAGTGTGTACACAGACAGTGAGTGCACACACGCAGGAGCTAGTAGCCTATGAACAGTGACTGAGTGTCCTAGACTCCTAGTACAGTAAGTAGTAACAGTAAGTACAACTAACTAATTACAATAATCAATCAGTTATCAGAACGAAATAGAGTGTGTGTAGTGTGTGTACACAGACAGTGAGTGCACACACGCAGGAGCTAGTAGCCTATGAACAGTGACTGAGTGTCCTAGACTCCTAGTACAGTAAGTAGTAACAGTAAGTACAACTAACTAATTACAATAAGCAATCAGTTATCAGAAGGAAATAGAGTGTGTGTAGTGTGTGTACACAGACAGTGAGTGCACACACGCAGGAGCTAGTAGCCTATGAACAGTGACTGAGTGTCCTAGACTCCTAGTACAGTAAGTAGTAACAGTGAGTACAACTAACTAATTACAATATTCAATTACAATAATCAATCAGTTATCAGAACTTGGAAATAGAGTGTGTGTAGTGTGTACACAGACAGTGAGTGCACACACGCAGGAGCAGCTAGTAGCCTATGAACAGTGACAGTGAGTGTCCTAGTACAGTTACAGTATATAACTACAATACTAATACAATCAGTAGTAAAGGACAGCAGAAATACTGGTATAGAATAGAGAGAAATAAACAGAGGACAGGAGGACAGCTGCCCACACAGGCAAGGCCCTGAGGCCTAAAGCTGTAAGCCTGCAGCAGCTGGCCTGTCTCTTTGTAACACAAAAGCTACTAACTAAAATACAATGTCTAACTAACTAACAACAATATAGGTGTGTATAGGAGGTGTATGTGAGCAAAAACGCTAGGTAAATGACCACAATAAAGCTCTTGCTAAGCCAAAGCACAAAGGAGCAACTCTCTCTCTATGCAAGTCTCAGGCAAGGACGGAGAAACGTAACATGGAGGCCGCTATTTATAGGGTAGGGGCTGGCCAGGGTCCCCCTCTGTGATTGGCTGCCGTCAGAGGGCCTGGGAGCCCTCTGATTGGCTCTAAGGACATCAATCTGGGCTATGACGCTATTCGAGCTAGGTACCGAGCTCGAATAGCGCCGTTTGCTCGAATAGCTCGAATAGTGAATGGGCTATTCGAGTGTACGCGAATAGCCCATTCGAATAGCTACAGCTATTCGGAGCTCGAATACCGAGCTCGAATAGCTGGAAAAGAGCTCGAATATTCGAGCTACTCGAATATTCGAGCTCTGCTGAGCACCACTGCACACAGTAGAGGCCAGGCCCGGATTTACATCATAGGAGCCTAAAGGGACAGATGTCCACCTTAGACTTCTCCTTTAATGAACTTACAAACCCCCACCGAACCGCACCACAACACAAGCTATCCCAGCAGCTGTCACTTCTCCCTTACTTACCTTGCCGTCATAGTAAGCTACAGATGCCCCTTAGTATTAGGTAGCCTAGAAGTAGCTTAATATGAAGTAGCTAGAGGTGATCCCAAGTATTAGGTAGCTAGATGAACCTCAGTATTAAGTAACTAGAGGTGCAGCCCCACTGTGCCGTTCTCTCCACTGGTTACCTATTACCCAGAGGATCCAGTTCAAACTCCTGACTCTAACATACAAAGCCCTCCACGGGTTGTCTCCTCCATACATCTCCTCACTAATCTCCAGATATTGTCCCTCCCGCAACCTTCGCTCCTCCCAAGAAATTCTCCTGGCCTCTAAGCTGATCACCTCCTCTCATGCTCGCATCCAGGACTTTACACGAGCATCACCCCTTATCTGGAACTCTCTTCCACAGCCTGTATTGCATGCTCCAAACCTGGACATATTCAAACGTACTCTTAAAACACACCTTTTCAGACAAGCTTATAACATTCCATAGCCCTTATTTACTTCTCTGACACAATGTAATCAGAGGCAAAGGGTCACTGCCTCATCCATCCTCCACCCCCTTACCTAGTGTGTCCCCCACTACCCATTAGATTGTAAGCTCGCAAGGGCAGGGTCATCCTCCTAATGTTTACTGTTCTTGTAACAATATTTGTGCTGCTTGGAACTCTGCTGTACATTTGTTAGTTGTATCTATGTTCCCCTTGTCGTCTTATTGTGCTTTGTAAAGCGCTGCGGAATATGTTGGCGCTATATAAATAAATAATAATAATAGAGGTTCCCCTGACTGAAGGGAGATCTGGTCAGTGGAATGCCGACAGCAGGGTTATTAACCTCTCATTTACACTCTCATCAGGACTCTGCATCAGGATGGAGGGAGGGAGGCACTAGAGGAGGGGGACAAGCCGCCTTTCCATTATCAGGCGCCTATAGGCACGTGCCTACAGTGCCTTATGGTAAATCTGTTTACAGTAAACACCAATGGACCTAGCTAAGTTATTTACTATATCAGAAGTTTACCATATCCAGGGCCAGATTTGTACTCTTTAGGGACCAAGTCCACTGTCAGTAGCCACCTCCCTTAGCCAGATGAACCCCCCTCCAGTATAGGTAGCCAGATGACCCTTACCACCTTTCCTCTCCAGTTTAGATAGCCTGATAAACCCTCTTCCCTCCAGTATAGGTATCCTTATGACCCCTCCCTCCTTCCCTCTAGCTGGTCCGGACCCCGTGAGCAGAGATGTAGGTCCCTGAAAGCTCAGCACTGCTGCAGGGGGCGATGTGTGCCCCTGGCTGGAGCAAGTGTCAGGCACGAGCTGGAGCCCTAGGGCTACCTTGTTGGTGCCATGTTGAAAGAATAAGTTAGCTGCTCTGCCAAGGCAGCCAGCTAACACAGCTGAGAGATTAAATTACAGTTGTAATTGATCACAGAGGATGGTGAATTAGACAGGCTAAACTCTCTAAATACATACAGTGTACATTTCTCTATGTTTTCCTTCTGTCCTGTGCAAGAGTTCAGGTCCACTTTAAGATTCTTCCTTCTTTCTCCTCCATGAGTATCCTTACTGATTGTCCGGTCAGAAACCACCTCAGTGTCCCCATCAACATCTCAAGTGAGGCGTTTTAGGCAAAGATGGTCTCCATTCCTCAGCTTCCTCTGCCTCCCTCTGCCCATAGCGGCTGTACGAGTTCCCATTCATCCTACGCCGCAGGCCGGCCCCGGCCGTTACGCTGACCGATGCAGCACAGCAATCGTATATAACAGACGACACAGCGAATGAAGCGGATTATCAGCATTTTCCATGACCCATCTAATGGAGTTATTACACCCAGTTGTTATATCCAACTTTATTTCTGATTGCTATTACAGTATACGGCGCTCTTCCAGCCGCCACGGCAGAATATGACCAATCATCACTTTCACAGTTATGATAAAGTTAAATATAAAGTGTTTGACATTATCTTCAGCACGTTTCTAAATTTTACACACATTTTGGAAGGATTAAAGTGTCCTGGATGCTCCCATTAAGTGCAAATATTAGATTTCAATTTATTTTAGCAGCGGGGAACTTTTTTATGCTTTGCTGCCACCATCAGTCTATTTGTGGTATTACACACAGTTCTCATTTTTTTCTCACTTTGCATTTATTTTTCAACCACAGAGGATGAAAAGCTGCTACAGTCATATCAATCTGTCAGTGGACACGTCTGGGAATGTTGGATCAATCGATAGACGTGAAAGAATGACCCTGGGCAGTAATGAATCATATCCGGACAATAGAGTGGTTTCCTGACTATTATAAATACTCATCATTATGGATCATAATCATATGTTGATAATAAGGAAGATCTGAGGATCGACATGATTCACATTAGAGTAGACATGAAATGAGAGGCTACATACTTTACTTACTTGTGAAATAACACCCCAGTCTCCCCGGCTGTTTTTGGCATCATGTTTATTTTTTGGGTCACATTTGCAACTGGCATGTAGTCTGCCGGCCTAAAAATCTAACACCCCCCCCCCCCCCCCCCCAATACTCACCAAACCTTCAGCGATGTGCTGCAGCCCTCCTCTTGCTTCTAGTGACTTTCTGGCGTCCCCAGTGCACGGAAGCCGGTAAGTCAGCTGACTTGCATCTGGTTACACGGCACGCTGGGAGCTGCTAGGAGGCGGAGCAAGAGGAAGGCTGCAAGATGTCACTGGAGGCTCAGTGAGTATTTTAAAGGCTGCAAACACCCCCAAAGCAAAGTCCTCATTATCCCTCAGGCATTCCGGTTAGGTGAGACTTTTGGTTGTTTGAATTCCAGATAACGTGATTTTGCCATATCTTTTCATCACAGTACGGGCCGGGTTCACTCTGTGGCTACAGCGGGTCGTTTTGGTGTGCTCAAATGCTTTTCTGCTACTGTGGACAAAAAAGAATTTGGCATCGGTTCCCGCAGTCCCGTTGTCGTGCTGCGTTTTAAGCCCCTATATGCAACCGCAAATGCAAATGAAGCCGGATGCTACACACGTCTAGAAAAATTTGATAGACTCTGGTGCTTGCACAAATGATGGTAAATGTATTGAGATGAATACTTCTATTTATCTCAGTGTGGGATGCAGCAGACCCCGGCAGTAAGGGCCTGTTCATACTTGCTGCGTTTGTAGAACGCGTATAAATTCAAAGAAACGCAAGTTGAAAAACGCATGCGTTTTTCTTGCGTTTGAATGCGTTTTCTATTGCGTTTTGCACAAACACGTGACCCAGGGGAAAAAAAGAATGATGGGAACCGCAGAGGAAAACGGACGCTAAAAACGCAATAGTACGCGTTTTTGATACGCATCCATAGACTTTCATTGCGTCCGTTTCTATGCGTATCGCACAGAACTGCGTTAAAGGATGGGGAAAATCACCGGCAGCTGCCCATCCTGGTCCGGCTCTAGACTCTTTGCTGCCTGAAGCAAACTTGTGAGGATGCCCTCCCCCTATTTGGAATGGTTGCACAGCATTCGTCAATTTCCACCATTCGCTATAACCGTGGTGCATCCCCCACCCCCCAAAAAAAATCCAGGTAGAGGTGCCCCCAGTAAAGGTTAGCTAGGCATAGGTTCCCCTAGTATAGGTAGCCAGGTATAGGTGCCTCCAGTACAGGTAGCCAGGTAGAGGTGCCCCCAGTATAGGTAACCAGGTGTAGGTGCCCCCAGTATAGGTAGCCAGGTATAGGTGCCTCCAGTATAGGTAACCAGGTGTAGGTGCCCCCAGTATAGGTAACCAGGTGTAGGTGCCCCCAGTATAGGTAGCCAGGTAGAGATGCCCCAGTATAGGTAACCAGGTGTATGTGCCCCCAGTATAGGTAACCAGGTGTAGGTGCCCCCAGTATAGGTAGCCAGGTAGAGGGGCCCCAGTATAGGTAACCAGGTGTACGTGCCCCCGGTACAGGTAGCCTGGTATAGGTGCCCCCAGTATTGGTAACCAGGTGTAGGTGCCCCCAGTATAGGTAGCCAGGTAGAGGTGCCCCAGTATAGGTAACCAGGTGTAGGTGCCCCCAGTATAGGTAACCAGGTATAGGTGCCCCCAGTCTAGGTTAGTCAGGTATGCGAGCCCCTAGTATAGGTATTCTGTTATAGGTGGCATTGGCAGCCCCTTCCCTCTACAGCAGCACTACTCACCAGCTCCATGCATTCCAGCATTCCAGTGCTGACGTTACTCTCTTCAGCAGCATTCCCAGCGCTTGCCCTGTCAATGTGAGTGACTGCGTGTTGTGTGTATATCTAGCGGCCGGCGGAGAGGTGCAGGGGGATGGTGCAGGGGTGGGAGGTGCCCTCCCTGACTTTAATACCTGGTCTGGTACTGTGTACTGTGTATTGGGGGAGACGTGGTAAGAGGCCACACCTCACGGAAGGGGGTACAGGGTTTTTTTGGGTAGTGGGGGGAGGGGTGCTGCTATCTTGGCCGGCAGGGGGGGGGGTTCACATCCTTCTCTAAATACTCCTTTCACCTACAGCCTTATTGTCGCTTTGATTGACTTGAAAGGGGCAGTTTGAGAAAGTGGCCCTTGAGTGGTGAAAGTTTTTGGCCCAGGGCCAATTTTTTTTTAAATTTGAGCACCCGCACTTTAGAATCCTTTGTGCAGCCCTGCTGTTGGATGATCATAATTCCTGCTGTAAGAGACAGCTTTTTTTATTTATTTTTTATTTTTAGCTTTCTTGGTTCCTGCTGCGCACAACAGAAGCCCGGAGTAAGCAAGGCTTTATGCCCATGCACGGAAAAAGAGGAAGTGCATAAACACCCCTCAAAAACGTGCATGAGCAGCCCCAGGCCCCACAAAAGACGGGCCCTTTCCGGTGTTCCCCGAAGGAAACCTTCCCCCTTTGCGATCGGCGCAGGGGGTACATGGGGTCCTCCGAAGGATTGGAGGACCCCGACGTGCCCTGTGGTTACCCACAGGGCCCTCCCACATGGTCCATCGCTCCCCAGAAAGGGAGCCGGGGGCGGGGACTGAAGTTCCCAGGGGACAAGTCCCCGGTGCCAGCAAGTTGGCCCCGACCTTGCGGCCGGAGTTATAAAAATTTCGCACTCTCCCTAGCCAAAAGGCCGGGGAGCTGCGTTAGTCGGCCATGCATTTGGGCAGTACAGACCAAAGCACCCTACTCCCGCCTGGGATCTGCCACATCCCAGGTTTTTTCAGGTACCCCTGGAGCGCCGCTTCCAGGGGCAGTACGCCTAAGCAAAGCCCTCAGCCCTTCAGCTTTGATCATGGTATAGATCCATTCAGTCAGCCTCTGGGGAGTTGCTGAAACCAGGACAGACATGTTTACTAGAGGATCAGAGGTTCCCATTTCCCCTCCATCGACTCGTTCAAGGCATCCTTCCCCCGGGTGACCAGGCCGGGGTTCCCAGTAACATGCCTCCCTGAGACTGATAAGAACAGATACTACACTTGATCTTAGCCAAAAGGCCGAGAAGCGAGCTACTTATGAAGTTTTAAAACAAATCATAATGCACTTAGTCTAGGACATGTACATTTTATTTGTATGACAGCCATAGTCAAAAAATGGTTTCCCTCAGGGCCGGATTTCTGGGAAGGTCACAAAGGCCATGGCCTAGGGCGATAAAATCAGATAAGATCAGGAGGGTGGCAGGACTTGGAGAGAGAAGAGGTCATATGTCAAAGTAAATCACCTCTTCTGGTCCCGCTGAGCAGCCAGCCAGCGCCCTGCTCTGCACTAATAGCTGAATTCCAGAGTTCCCCAATCCCTGCTTCTCTCTCTCACACAATTCCTGGTGTGTTATGACAATCAGCATCTTCTGCCCATTCTGATCCATTCCTCTGTATGATGGACATACAAGTTGATGTGAGAAATACCAGGGATTTACATTACAAAACAGATAGAACTAAGTTCCACTGAGTTTTAATGCAGGCTGTAATGATTGTGGAATTATTTCTGTGGTCAGCGCACAAGATGTGCGCTGACACTACGGAAATCCTCCACAAGCGTGTAATTTAACAGAACCCAGCTATGGTGCTATGCACCTGTAGAGGGAAATTCCCACCGGCAGATGGAGCTGTGGAGTGCAGAGGAACACAGCCTCTGCACTGCCACAGATGCCAGATGGGAGTTGCACGAGTCGAAGCAATTTAGGGCAAGATAGCCCTTGGAGAGAGAGAGAGCACAGAAACAGAATGTATGTGTGTCCACCAATCTAGTAGCCACCCAGCAACGGTGAACACACACCAGCGGAAACGAAGTGGGAACGCAATCGCAAGAGTGGCAATTGCCAATAGTGACACAAGACCGAATCAGACAGAGCACAAGTGTAGCAAGAAAGACATAGCAAATAACAATGATCAGAACATCAAAGAAAATAACAAACGCTAGCTAAATGCGAACTCCGCACTCATTCGCAACAGCGAACGTGTTAAAGACACGATCACCGCGCGTTAGGCGCCCAGTGATAAGTGTGCCACCCTAACTAACTAATGTAACACAAACACGAAAATAGAGAATGCGAGCGCTTGCTAAACGGTTACCACACCAAGCCTACAGCAAGCATTCGTACCAGACAAGACAGAGAGAAGGAGTAGCCAGCAGCAACCGCAGCTCTGGCCTACACTCCCAGACAGAGTACAGAAGGAACCACCGCTGCTACCGCTAGAGTGAATGCGATCCAGACAGACAAACAGATGGGGCTACCAGTAGCAACCGCTGCTCTGGTTAGCACCCTAAGGCAGAATACAGAAGGAACCACCGCCACTACCGCTAGGGCGAATGCGATCCCAACTCTCCGCCATTTATTACACATGCTAAGTGGATGCAAATTCCTCCCCAGAACAGCAACTCTGCAGCTTGCAGTGTGGAGACAGGTCTCTTTTCCAGGGACCTGCCGCACTCAGATTTACAAAAATGGTCAAACAGCTGTCTGCCTGTGCAGACAGCAGAGCTGGTCATTACACAGGCATTCACAAATTTCAGTGAGCTCTGCTTGTTTCTTCACCTTCTACTTTACAGCTGTCAGACTGACCCCAGCAGTTGTTAATTACACTTTCTTATCTCTAGTCTACCTACATTTAGGTTCTTCCTAGCCAGCAGTGGTCTCAGTTAACTCTTTCCTGACTCATTTTCTGTCCTTCAGTTCCTACCATCTATAAGAACTGCAGGAATAAAAATGCTGTTTGCTTTCCTTTCATTGCTAAACTGTCACTGTCACCTGAGCTGTTACTACCTCTATGCTTGTGTGTATGGTTTGGCATCCTTCTCCTTTCCTGTAGCAGTAGAGCATTGTACCATCTTAGCCATCAGCGAAAGCAGAGAGTTTCTAATCAGGATGATACCATTTATTGGCTTAAAGGGGAACTGAAGAGAGAGGTATATGGAGGCTGTCATGTTTATTTCCTTTTAATCAATACCAGTTGCCTGGCAGCCCTGCTGGTCTATTTCTCTGCAGTAGTATCTGATTAAAACCAGAAACAAGCATGCAGCTAGTCTTGTCAGATCAGACTTATAAGTCTGAAGCACTGAAACACCTGATCTGCTACATGCTTGTTCAGGGGCTATGGCTAATAGTATTAGAGGCAGAGGACCAGCAGGGCTGCCAGGCAACTGGTATTGTCTAAAAGGAAATAAACATGACAGCCTCCATATACCTCTCTCTTCAGTTCCCCTTTAAAGGGACTCCGAGCAGTGCAGAAACTATAGAAAGATGCATACCATTTTGAAGCTCTTTCTCCTCTTTCCAACGATATATAAACCGCTTCCCTACGCCTTTTAGTTTTCGCTATTTTCGTGATCAAAATTGTGGCCGCAGCGATTTTGATCGCGAAAATATCGAAAACTAAAAGGAGTAGGGCGGCGGTTTATGTGTCGTTGGAAAGAGGAGAAAGAGAGCTTCAAAATGGTATGTATCTTTCCATAGTTTCTGCACTGCTCGGAGTCCCTTTAAAAGAAAAAACGTAATCTTTCTGCTAATAAGCCTTCTTCAGATTTTGTTCCTGTATACTGCCAATATTTTAGAGCAAACCACCATATGTACATTCAGCATTCAAAAGAGATGCATAGATTTTTCTGCAAATATAAATAAATGTCATTCAGATGCTTTAAAGTGAAGCTGAACTCTTGCACAGGACAGAAGGAAAACAGAGAAATGTACCCTGTATGTATTTAGGGAGCCTGTCTAATTCCCCCTCCTCTGTGTCTAATCTGTAATTTGATCTCTCCCCTGTGTCACCTGACTGCCACAACATCTAAGTTCATTTGAAAGCACAGGATGCTAACAATATGTCTGCTTCCATGAAAGCAGGAAGTAGACACACTGCAGATTTATTGCAGGATTTGTATCAGCTGTAACAAAGAAATGTTTTTCTGTAAAGGTTATTATGTTGTTGTGGATCTTTTGAAGCAGAGAGGAAGTTCTGAGTTCAGGTCTGCTTTAATTACAACCAAACATCCAAAGATGGTATTGGGTGGATGTTTTCTACATACCTGTTCTATGTTTTGGATGGGCTTCTTCGGTTGGTGACAGCAGGCCTAGGGCACTGGAAAGTACAAATCCGGCCCTGGTTTCCCTTTATATAAAACTTGCCTGGTAAATACGTGACATTTCCCAGCCATTTAGTGCGCTGAGTGGTCATGTGTCTGAACAATTATCTTCCTTTGACATTTAATCCCGTCTCTAATTGTCCCTCCGCCACGTATGTCCGCGCATCACACGGCTCATTTTCGCGCAGATAGAGATCCGTTATGAAACTCATCACAATTCTGCGAGGCTGATCAGGTCGTTAGGCCGTTATGTCTGATTACAGTTTCTCCGCTCTGCCGTATGGCCGGCCAGTAAAATGGACAGTGATAGTTATAAATGGTGCTGCTCAATATTTCACAAGTGTTCATCCTGCAGTATATTATGCGGCTATGGTAAATAGTGGTGTGTTGAGCTCGAAGTTCTATAAAAGAGCCTGGTGTGCGCTTATAAGTCAGATTCAAACGCCATTTCACAGCGTTCCTTTACTTTATACGGAAGCACAATCATTCCAAAAATGCTGCAAGACCCACGACTGCAGTTCAGTCAAATCCCAGATGCTTGCCTCGGCTCATACCACTTTTTGGGATTGTGTGTGTGGAGGGGGGGAAGGGGGGGGGGGGACGGACTCCACCTACTAACCTTCCCTTCCTCTGATACACGGGGACTTTCAGATCAGGTGTTTTGTAGCTACACTTGTTATAATTGTGAAGATCATGATAGCTGCAGTTGCATTAGGACCCTTGTGAGATGGGCCCCAAGGTCAAGTTTTGGGATAGTGTTCTGTGGAGTCTGGACTGATGAAACAAAATTAGAACTGTTTGGGCCCATGGAGCAATGTTATGTTTGGAGGAGGAAGAACAAGGCCTATGAAGGGAACACCTTGCCTACTGTGAAGCATGGCGGGGGGTCAATCATGCTTTGGGGCTGTTTTGCTTCTGCAGGTACAGGGAAGCTTCAGCGTGTGCAAGATACCATGAATTCTCTTCAGTACCAGGAGATATTGGATGAAAATGTGATGGTCCATCACAAACCTGAGGCTTGGGAGACGTTGGACCTTTCAACAGGACAATGATCCCAAGCATACCTCCAAGTCCACTAGAGGATGGTTGCAGATTAAAGGCTGGAACATTTTGGAGTGGCCATCGCAGTCACCAGACTTAAATACGGTTGAGAACCTCTGGTGGGACCTAAAGAAAGCAGTTGCAGCGCGCAAGCCTAAGAATGTGACTGAACTGGAGGCTTTTGCGCATGAAGAATGGGCTAAGATACCCGTAGATCGCTGCAAGACACTTGTGTTGAGCTAAGCTTCACGTGTAAAAGCTGTTATAACTGGAAAAGGGTGTTGTACTAAGTACTAAGAATATCACTTGGGGGTTGAATAAAACTGATAATGATGTGAGCACAAAAAATACATTTGTGGTTATTTCATTATAAATATTATGTTATATTTGTTTGACTTGCAAGTGCCTCTTTGATTTAATTGTAAACAAGAGGACTGAAATGATCAAAATCAATGTCAAACTGGCCAAAACACTCAATTTCAGTGGGGGTTGAATAATTTTGAGCACAACTGTAGATGATTTCTTCTGATAGTTGACGTTGAGGTGAAAAATAAGTCAGGTGATATAATTGAAGAGAGAAGTTTCCTGAATGTGCTCCCTAATGTCACGGCCCAAATATCAATGTCATAGAATTTTCTGGGCTTCCGGCACACAGGGTATGTGTTCATCTCATTAACTAAAATAACTATTTAAGTGAACCCAGACAGGGTCGCATGAAAGAGCTCTTCTAATCATACTTCCAAGATTGCCGTTTCATTCATTCCTCGAATATTCATTTTTATTTTTGATGGATTATCAAGAAAGCTGTTTTTTTGTTTTTCTTTTTGGACGGTATGATGTACGGCAATGTCTCACAGTCAGATCTCTACCGTCTCTGGCAGATCACAAAAGCCAATCGTCTGCTCAGCATGATGTGACGGTCTTTGAAGAGTCTGTAAGACGGAGGTCTGACAAAAGGTGGCAGCGGGGTGGCTGCTAGTTCATGTTACTCATATCCAGCTCTGGCGCGGTAATTGCCGACTGGCTGATTGGTGGGACGCCTCCGCCCGCGCCTCCCGCTGGAAACTGTGCGAGTACTGAGAACAAAGAGCGGACTCTCACCATCAAAATACAGCAATATAAGATCAAAGTCAGAGCAGAGGAACCGCCAGATTGTCAGCGATCAATCATCTCATCCCGACGCCATTCCGCTCTTACAAACGACCACCCAGGTGGGAACAATGGATTGGAATGAGGGCTTTACCAGGAACAAAGGAGTCAGGCTTGATCAATAGCAGAAAAAAACCTTATTCACAAACTGGGCACACTACAAATACCAAATTCATCACAATATTATCTTGTATGGGACTAAGGCCCATAATATGCAATTCACTTTTTCCGCTGATTTTTCTTGCAGGAGGTAATTTTTTATCTTATCTTAAAATAACTTTTCAACACCTAGTAATTGGAAAAGTATTCAATTTTGAGTATTTTCTTGCATGCTGAGAGCTTTAAAGAGAACCAGAGACAAAGCACCCTCATATATTTTATTACATTTATCAGTGGGAACATGACAGTAAACACCTACCCTACTTTTAGTTTAATTGTTATCTGCTTAATTAGTCTATTAGCAGCTGTGATAAGAATCCCCGACTGGCTCAGTCTAGGTTTGACCTGGAATCATTATAGCTGAGTCACTCTTCTGTGGAGTCTTTTCAAGCCCAAGCCTGCAACCTCCTGGCTCAGATTTCCTGCTTTGCATACTGAGAGCTGTGATGACATGATGGGAGGGGCTGCTCCTGCTGAGAGAGAAGCTCTGTGGCTGCAATATGATCCCTGTGTTCTCTGTGTGCACTAGATTCTGATGATGACTGCAGTTTCATTCCTATAAGAGACACTTCCTACAGGCAGCTGCACATCATACCGGCTGCAGCAGCCTTTCTCAAATAGCCTAGATAGCAGCATAGTCTCATATAGCCTAGACAGCACATCCAGAACAACTCATAACCCGGAAGCAGAAGGGATATGAGCCGGCAGCCATATTTGATTTTTCCTGGAGCAATAATGGATAAAAAACACTAATAAAGGCACACCAGAGTGGCGAAATTATCAGGTAGAGCATTTATTCTTTACAAGCTATCGACTGATATGTTTATTTTGTGTGAAACGTTCATCTCTTGTTCCCTTTAAAGTGAACCCGATGTGAGAGGGATATGGAGGCATCCATATTTATTTCCTTTTAAAGTGAACCAGAGACGAAGCACCCTCATGTATTTTACCATATAGATCAGTGGGAGCTGAGCATTCAGTCTGGCTTTGCTATAATGACTCAGCTATAATGATTCCCGAGCAAAGCCAGCAGAGGGCAGGCTTGGGCTTGAAAAGACATGAGAGAACACAGACTGAGCTATAAATATTCCTGAGCAAAGCCAGACTGAATGCTCAGTCAGGGATTTTATCAGGGCTGATTAGAAGCAAGCTGTGCAGTGCAGAATGAAACAGAAAGCAAGGTAGGTGTTTTCTCTAAGGTTCCCACTGATATATATGGTAAAATACATGAGGGTGCTTCGTCTCTGGTTCCCTTTAAACAATACCAGTTGCCTGGCAGCCCTGCTGATCTATTTGGCTGCAGTTGTGTCTGAATCACACCTGAAACAAGCATGCAGCTAATCTTGTCAGATCTGACAATAATGTCAGAAATAGAGATGGCCTGAATGGTTCTATCGCAAACTTATTCATGCGAACATCAGTGGTTCGCGTTTGCGGTGAACCACGAATTTTATGCGAGTTCGACCCACCCCCTATACTACATCATTAGGCTCAACTTTGACCCTCTACATCACAGTCAGCACACACGGGGTAGCCAATCAGGCTACACTCCCTCCTGGAGCCCCCCTCCCTGTATAAAAGGCAGCTGCGTCAGCCATGATCTCACTCTGTGTGCTGTGTAGTTAGTGATAGAAGGGAGAGAGGTTGCTGGCTGCTGCTGCACAGATTAGGGAAAGCTTAGTTAGGCTGTTAGGCTTGTTAGCTTGCTCCTTGCTGATACTTATTGCTAAGAAGCACCCAAAACAGCTCTTTTGATAGCTAGTATTCTTTTGATGTGTTTTTTTTTTTTTTTTTTGTGAGTGGCTCACTGACACTTGCATATACAGCCCTGTAGTCGCAGCTGGCCCTTGATAATTGCTATACTGTGCAAGGCCCAGCACATTCAGTGCCTACCTGTTCACTGCACCTGTGTTTGACAGCTGCACATTTGTAATACCAGTCACTGCATACCTATTCACGGTACCTGTGTGTGTGACAGCTGCACATTTGTAATACCAGTCACTGCATACCTGTTCACGGTACCTCTGTGTGTCACAGCTGCACATTTGTAATACCAGTCACTGCATACCTGTTCATGTTTACTGCACCTGTGTGACAGCAGCATGCAGTGTTATATACCAGTCACTGCACCTGTTCACGGTACCTGTGTGTGTGACAGCTGCACATTGCATTGATACTAATCACTGAATACCTTTCACTGCATCTGTGACTGCACATTGTAGTCAGTGCACACCTTTCACTTGAATGGATGGCAGACTTGCCCTCCATAACAGATTCCTGTTAAAGGCAAGTGGTGTCATCTCTGGCACACAGCGTTGGGTGAAGGGTCCATCTGACCACAGATGCCTGGTCTGCAAAGCACGGTCAGGGCAGGTACATTACTTAGACAGCTCATTGTGTCCTTCCTTGGATGTGTGGTGGTAGCCGTTTCTCAGGCTCCCACTCTGGACCGGAATTGAACCCTGATTCCCCGGGCCATTATGGTGCAGAAAGTACCAAAGAGAGTTGACCACACAGTTAAATGGATGGCAGACTTGCCCTCCATAACAGATTCCCGTTAAAGGATTACAAGTGTACTCATCATCATCCAGGGCCTCGAAAGTGTCCTGTATTGTTATTTTTCGTCACTACCTCCCCGAGTCGGGACTTGCGTGCCGTGCCTGCTGCCTTCCTTGGATGTGTGGTGGTAGCCGTTTCTCAGGCTCCCATTCCGGACCGGAATCGAACCCTGACTCCCCAGCCTTACGCTTTCTTTAACAATGGTAGAGAAAGAATCATCGACAGTCTGAGCAGAGATGGACTTCTGGGTGTGCAGGCTTGACCTGTGGCCAGAGCTGTCACAATTTGCCATCCAACTTCTGGCATACCCTGCCTCTAGCGTCCTAGAAAGGACCTTCAGCGCAGCTGGAGGCATTGTCACTGAGAAAATAAGTCGCCTAGGTCAAAAAAGTGTTCAGTACCTCACCTTTATTAAAATGAATGAGGCATGGATCACGGAGGGCTACTGCCCGCCCGGAGACTAAATCAGTCCCCACACACACAGCATCTCTGCCTGCACGCCATGTGACTGGCTCCCTGCCCCAAGACTAAGTCGCTCCCCACACAGCATCTCTGCCTGCAGGCCGCTTGCCTTCTCCGCCACCACCAACAGGGTCCAGGACTCTAGGCGGATTCCTGAACAAAAAGAATAATAATTTTTCTAGTGAGTGTACATGCCTGCCTAATTGTTCTGGCTGCACTGTGGCTGCAACAACAAAACAAAAGGCACATGTACATATGTCAATTCCCCTTCGTGATCGTTACCTTGCCGCGGTGAAGGGGCTTGCGTATCACAATGAAAGTGTTGGGGGGCACACCCAAGATAATAGGGTCATTGCTTCATTGTGGACAGACCAAATTCGATCAGCTGGACAGTCACTGTTGTTCTATCATTGAGCTACCACAGCCCGGCGACCATCTGGGCTTGAAAACCGCCATGGCCTGCACTCTCGCCACGGTGCACACCAGTCCAGCACGGTCGTCACTACACAAACAGCTGTTTGCGGTGCGTTACACAGTGAGTTTGGTGTGTCAGTGTGAAACAGTACACTAATTACACTCCCTGATTGCTGTATACACATGCAAGATGTTTTAAAGGGAAGATCCGCGCTGAAAAAAAACAAAAAAAAAACCCTCTGATTTCCAAATTCCAATACATTTTCATTTTGTGGAATCCAGGGATTGCTCTGAAGTTGTCTGTGTGACTCGTTGAATAATCTGGGATTGGGATGTTTTTGCCGGGTTGCGTCGGACTCTGTAATTGGCTGCTTTCTGCACCGAATCCTCCGCAGTTGTCTGTATGAGTCGTTGAATTATCCGAGGCTGAAATATTTTTGCCGGGTTGCGCCGCCTGTCTGCAGTCACTCTTTTAATGATGCCTTCTCCCCTCTCTATGTAAATATCATTCCTGTACAATATGTTTCCTGACATGACAATGAATATATTTCAGATCGATCCCGCAAACTTTCATGAATATATTAAAGTCAGGCGCCTCATAAATCCGCCAGCTTTATGTCCTTTTATCGGCGGTCGGGGAATTCCCGTAGCGGTAAAGCGATGTGTTATTTATAGCGAGAGGCCGTCAATATACATCAGATAAATGAAACAATAGTCTCCGGCTCATCTGCCGGGGCAGACGTACGGCCCTGGAATAGGCCGCGATCGGCCCATCAGAAATATTTAGGGTTTCCGTGATGCCGTTGGTGTCAGCCAATCAATGATTTCCTCCCCCTGCAGGGAGATATAGACAGCTTGACGGGAGGCAGGAGTCAAATGGTCCGCTGATAGTCTTTTCATTCCAGGCCTGGCGGGATTTCTCAGCGGAAGAAATTAGTAACTTCACAT
Organism: Hyperolius riggenbachi; assembly: GCF_040937935.1. NCBI lineage: Eukaryota > Metazoa > Chordata > Amphibia > Anura > Hyperoliidae > Hyperolius > Hyperolius riggenbachi. The sequence continues at coordinate 439,853,667 of NC_090650.1, forward strand.
TTCAAATAAGGAGAAGGAAAAAATGGAATCTCTCTAGCAAGCAGTTTAAAGACACTCTGAGGTGAAAACAACATAGCAAAGCTGTAACCAGGACAAATATTTCTACATGAGTGTTGTTGTTAAGTGTTAGGAGTAAGTCCGTCTGTGTCAGGTGGAAGGGTTCCTCCTTTTTTTTTTTACTTTTAACCTCCCAAATGTGAGCCAAACGGCTGTATCTGGGCAGCCTTAAAGTGAAATAAGCACCATTTTTAGACCCCAGGGCATCTCAACTAAAAATTTACCTCTTCTTTTTACATTTAAAGTTTATCAGAGGCTTCTTACCCTACTTCCGAGGCATGCCTGACTGCAGAAATTTCAGGCAGATGAGGACTGATGTAATTATGTTATTGCACACAGTAGCAGAGAGCAAACAAAAGCTTTTATCAGCAGGGGGGATAGGTAGATAGGATACTTTGCTCCAAAGAGTTTAGAGAAGTCACAGTTGCTATCTTCACACCTTCCCCTGGATAAATAATGGGCAGCTAGAAGGGGAGGGAGGGGACATGGCAGCTCCTATAGCTATAAGAAACCAGGGGGGAAAAGTGGTGCTTGGTTCCCTTTAAGACCCGTACACATGCTCAATCAATGTCGCTCAACATGTTTTGTTCTATGCAGGAGGGGGGTGAAGTAGTGCAGAAGTGGTGGGCGGGGTAAGTGGGGAGAGCAATGCCCCCAGCTGTCACAAAGCTAAAGTGATCCGCAATCCTCACAAGGGAATAAAAATGATTTGTGCGCCCCATAAGCTCTGATGCAAATATTGTTAAAATTCTGCCCAAAGCAGAAATTTGGGTAACTGATAAATATTGGTTTTTTAACATTAAAAGGTTAGAGTTTATGAAATATGTTATCATTTTGAGACTTGCAACGTAATTGTTTTTGAAATATAATATTGCTTGTATGTTCAAATTATACGTTTGCAAGGGTGTTTGTGCAGGGGGGAAATGGTTTGGGTTAGGTAATAGGCGTCAAGAAAGGATGTTTGTGCGTTGAGGGGGAGAGAGTTAGGGTTAGGCATCAAGAACAGATGGGTGTGTGGGTGGGGAGTTAGGGTTAGGTGTCAAGAACAGATGTGAGTGTGGGTGGGGAGTTAGGGTTAGGCGTCAAGAACAGATGTGTGTGTGTGGGTGGGGAGTTAGGGTTAGGCATCAAGAACAGATGTGTGTGTGGGTGGGGAGTTAGGGTTAGGTGTCAAGAACAGATGGGTGTGTGGGTGGGGAGTTAGGGTTAGGCATCAAGAACAGATGGGTGTGTGGGTGGGGAGTAGTGTTGGGCGAACAGTGTTCGCCACTGTTCGGGTTCTGCAGAACATCACCCTGTTCGGGTGATGTTCGAGTTCGGCCGAACACCTGATGGTGTTCGGCCAAACCGTTCGGCCACATGGCCGAACTAAGAGCGCATGGCCGAACGTTCCCCGAACGTTCGGCTAGCGCTGTGATTGGCCGAACGGGTCACGTGGTTCGGACCCGAACGCGCTCTGATTGGCCGAACGGTCACGTGGTTCGGGTAAATAAATACCCGAACCACGTCATTTCTCCGCCATTTGTCTGTGGGTTTAGCTTTGGGTAGGCAGGCAGGGTAGTTCTCTCTCCAGCCAGGCTAGCCAGGGTCCCCCCAGTCATTGTGTCGCTGCTGGGAACAGTAGTACACCGCTCACCCAGCACTGTATAGCATTGTGTTTACTGCCACTCTGTGTCGCTGCTTGGAATAGTGGTACACCGCTCACCCACCACCGTATAGCATTGTGCTCTGTGTCGCTGCTGGGAACAGTAGTACACCGCTCACCCACCACTGTATAGCATTGTGTTTACTGCCACTCTGTGTACACCGCTCACCCAGCACTATATAGCATTGTGTTTACTGCCACTCTGTGTCTGCTGGGAACAGTAGTACACCGCTCACCCGCCACTGTATAGCATTGTGCTCTGACTCGCTGCTGGGAATAGTGGTACACCGCTCACCCACCACTGTATAGCATTGTGCTCTGACTCGCTGCTGGGAACAGTAGTACACCGCTCACCCACACTATATAGCATTGTGTTTACTGCCACTCTGTGTACACCGCTCACCCAGCACTATATAGCATTGTGTTTACTGCCACTCTGTGTCTGCTGGGAACAGTAGTACACCGCTCACCCGTCACTGTATAGCATTGTGCTCTGTGTCGCTGCTGGGAATAGTGGTACACCACTCACCCACCACTGTATAGCATTGTGCTCTGACTCGCTGCTGGGAATAGTAGTACACCGCTCACCCACACTATATAGCATTGTGTTTACTGCCACTTTGTGTACACCGCTCACCCAGCACTATATAGCATTGTGTTTACTGCCACTCTGTGTCTGCTGGGAACAGTAGTACACCGCTCACCCGCCACTGTATAGCATTGTGCTCTGACTCGCTGCTGGAAATAGTGGTACACCGCTCACCCACCACTGTATAGCATTGTGCTCTGACTCGCTGCTGGGAACAGTAGTACACCGCTCACCCACACTATATAGCATTGTGTTTACTGCCACTTTGTGTACACCGCTCACCCAGCACTATATAGCATTGTGTTTACTACCACTCAGTGTCTGCTGGGAACAGTAGTATACCGCTCACCCGCCACTGTATAGCTTTGTGCTCTGACTCGCTGCTGGGAATAGTGGTACACCGCTCACCCACCACTGTATAGCATTGTGCTCTGACTCGCTGCTGGGAACAGTAGTACACCGGTCACCCACACTATATAGCATTGTGTTTACTGCCACTTTGTGTACACCGCTCACCCAGCACTATATAGCATTGTGTTTACTGCCACTCGGTGTCTGCTGGGAACAGTAGTATACCGCTCACCCGCCACTGTATAGCATTGTGCTCTGACTCGCTGCTGGGAATAGTGGTACACCGCTCACCCACCACTGTATAGCATTGTGCTCTGACTCGCTGCTGGGAACAGTAGTACACCGCTCACCCACACTATATAGCATTGTGTTTACTGCCACTCTGTGTACACCGCTCACCCAGCACTATATAGCATTGTGTTTACTGCCACTCTGTGTCTGCTGAGAACAGTAGTACACCGCTCACCCGCCACTGTATAGCATTGTGCTCTGACTCGCTGCTGGGAACAGTAGTACACCGCTCACCCACACTATATAGCATTGTGTTTACTGCCACTCTGTGTACACCGCTCACCCATCACTATATAGCACTGTGTTTACTGCCACTCTGTGTCTGCTGGGAACAGTAGTACACCGCTCACCCGCCACTGTATAGCATTGTGCTCTGACTCGCTGCTGGGAATAGTGGTACACCGCTCACCCACCACTGTATAGCATTGTGCTCTGACTCGCTGCTGGGAACAGTAGTACACCGCTCACCCACACTATATAGCATTGTGTTTACTGCCATTCTGTGTACACCGCTCACCCAGCACTATATAGCATTGTGTTTACAGCCACTCTGTGTCTGCTGGGAACAGTAGTACACCGCTCACCCGCCACTGTATAGCATTGTGCTCTGTGTCGCTGCTGGGAACAGTAGTACACCGCTCACCCACCACTGTATAGCATTTCTGTACTGCCACTGGACTGCTGCCAGTCAGCGTGTACTTTAAGGATAAGTGAAATGAGGAAGAAATCCGGTGAAAGAGGGAGGGGCAAGGGAAGAGGTGTTTCCCCTGACGGTTCACGTACAGGCCACAGGGGAGCACCCAAGAAAACCCACTCAATACCGCCCATGTTGTCCAGGACAACAACCCTCACAAATCCAAAAGAACAGGACCAGATAATTACTTGGATGACCTCTCAAGCGTCCAGCAGTGGGTTAAGCAGCACCAGCGCATCACGCACGAGGTCCGAGTCCTCAGCCAGTTACAAGGAGCCAGTGGGCACAAAGCTGACACAACCGGCAGCGACACCACGCACACAACTGCCAGATAATCAGTCCGAAGAATTACCTCAGGACACAATGGGGTATTCGCAGGAGCTATTCCCAGCCCAACAAACTTCCACCTTTGAAAGGTCAATGGAACAGCCAGAAATGTTGTGCCCGGATTCACAACCATTAACTGTAGGCAATGCATCGCGCACTGAAATGCAAGGCGAGTCCGAGGAGGACTCGGAAACCCAAATCCCAGAGCAAGTTGGGCAGGAGGGGTTGCAATTGCAGGAGGTCGGCCGAGAAGATCTGGAAGATGACGTTGGAGTGAGCTGCGCAGAGGTTGTTCTGGGGAGCTCTACTCCACGGCGGCGGCCCACAATCACATATGACGAGTTTGAGGAGATGGAAGAGGAGGAGGGTATGGACAATGTGGACACAGACCCAGATTTTGTATGTGAAAGAGAACATCGCAGTCGTAGCAGCACAGATGAGTCTGTTGAAGAACCCACTGCTGCACGAGTTCGCCTTGTGCCACAAGGTAGGCGGCGCGAAATTTCAGGCACCTCAAGCCTGGAAGTTCAAGTGAGACGCAAAAGAGGCGCAAACAGAAATCGCCAGCAAGGCAGGTGCTCCAAAGTCTGGCCTTTCTTTGAAGACTGCACTGAGGATGGTACCATGGTGATTTGCAAGGTGTGCAAGACCCGCCTGAGCAGGGGGAAAAATATTAACAACCTCTCCACCACCAGCATGACCCGCCACATGATATCCAAACATTCCACTCTGTGGCCGCCAGGACAGGGTACCAGCAACACTGCCTCCCTTGGGGTCACCAGACTCACCACCAGACCCTCCTCAGCAGCAGCAGTAGCCCAGCCATTGCGTGGTTCACAACATTCACAAACATCAGACGACGCTGACACTGTCACTTTCCGGACTAGTGCTCTTGAGGTCTCCCAGTGTTCATCAAACACAACAACCAACAGCCCTTCAGTGTGCAGCCCTACGGTTCAGTTGTCTGTCTCGGAGATGTTTGAGCGCAAGAGGAAATTTCCAGCAAATGACCCCCGGGCCGTGGCAGTAACAGCCAGCATAGCCAAGCTTCTGGCCTGCGAAATGCTGCCATATCGATTGGTGGAGACAAACAGCTTCAAGGGCATGATGTCAGTGGCCATCCCACGTTACGTGGTTCCCAGCCGCTACCACTTTGCGCGCTCTGCAGTGCCTGAGTTGCATGAGCACGTGGTCAGTAAAATAACCCGAAGCTTGAAGAATGCCGTTGCCTGCAAGGTTCACCTCACCACTGACACCTGGACGAGTGCGTTCGGCCAGGGTCGATACATCTCCCTTACCGCGCACTGGGTGAACCTTGTGGAGCCTGGCAGCGATTCCTCACCTGCTACGGCGCGGGTGTTGCCCACGCCGCAAACAGCTGCACCGCCGTCCCTCCCACTGGATAACAACAGCAGCACCTACCTCTCTGACTCCTTCTCCTCCAACGCATCTCAAAGCTGTACCTCATCCGGAAACGCTAACCCAGCAGCAGTAGGATCGTGGAAGCAGTGCAGCACAGCTGTTGGCATGCGTCAGCAAGCGTTGCTGAAGCTGATCTGCCTTGGGGATAAGCAGCACACAGGGGAGGAAATTTGGAGGGGAATAAAGGAACAGACGGATTTGTGGCTGGCACCGCTGGACCTGAAACCGGGCATGGTTGTGTGTGATAATGGGAGTAATCTCATTCGCGCTTTAAGGTTGGCTAAGCTGACACACATCCCTTGCCTGGCGCACGTGATGAACCTAGTAGTTCAGCGGTTCCTGAGGACATACCCAGGCGTGGCCGATCTTCTGTTGAAGGTGCGTCGAGTGGCCAAACATTGTAGAAATTCCAGTACTGCTTCGGGGGCACTCGCCAAGATGCAGGAGCGCTTCAATCTCCCCCACCATCGCTTGCTGTGTGATGTCCCTACGCGCTGGAATTCTACGCTGCACATGCTAGCCCGCTTTTGCGAGCAGAAGAGTGCAGTGGTCCAGTACATGACGGCGCAGTACCGAGGCGCATCTGGACAGCTGTCAAGCTTCTGTGGATCCGATTGGGCCAACATGTTGGACCTCTGCCAAGTCCTCCAAAATTTTGAGCAATCCACGTTGCTTGTGAGCAGTGACAACTCTTCAGTCAGCATTACCATACCACTGCTGTGTTTACTGAAGAGGTCAATGTTGAAAATCAAGGAAACAGCTGTCATGATGCAACAGGGGGAATCTGAAAGAGAAAACGATCAGCGTAATGGTACCAACATCAGGCCATCCGCCTCAGGAATCGCTGGCCCCAGCAGCTATGATGAAGAAGAGGAGGAGGAACAGCTGGAGTTGGAGCAGGAATTTCATGCCACCACTGACGAAGGCCAGAGCGGTGCACGTTGGACTTCCACAATTCAGCGCGAATGGTCAGCAGAAGCAGACCAGGAAGAAGGTGACGACTATGATGCATCACAACAATCACAACGACCACAAGAGGATGATGATGGTTCTGGCAGGACTCTGACACACATCGCTCAATTCATGCTAGACTGCATTGAACGCGACCCACGCATTGTGCGCATTCAGGACAACACCAATTACTGGGTTTATACCCTTCTGGATCCACGGTACAAACACAATGTTCCAAAACTGATTGAAGAAAGAGTCAGACAGGTCAAAATGGAAGAATACCAGCAGGCCCTTGTGGAGACTTTAGAGAGGAGATTGACATCCTCCCTTTCCTCTAGCCAGTTGTACGCCAACAGACTGACTTCCGCAAACCCAGGACGACCAGGAGGGCAGCAAACAACACAAGCTGCAGCTAGTGCCCAAAAGGGAATGGTATCGGCAGTGTCCTTGGAGTGGGAAAATTTTCTGACACCCATGCAGCAGCCCACAGAACAGCAAGCGTGCACATCCACCTCCAACACCGATCGCCTGGAGAAGATGGTCAAGGACTACATGTCAGATGGCATAGCTGTGTTGAACAATCCATCTGCACCCTTCAACTATTGAGTATCGAAGCTAGACACCTGGCACGAACTGGCAATGTACGCAATAGAGGTGCTGGCTTGCCCGGCAGCCAACGTTATGTCGGAACGCTGTTTCAGTGCTGCCGGAGGCATCGTCACAGATCGGCGTATCCGCCTCTCCACAGAAAATGCAGACCGTCTGACTCAAATTAAAATGAATCAATCCTGGATTGGAAACGACTACGCAACACTCCAGGACCCCAACCAAGTAACATGAACAATGAACATCTGTGATGGGTTAGCGTTTCCGGTCCCTGTTTATTGAACCTCTCATCTGTATTACACTTATGACTGCATGGCGGCAAAAAGCATTGCTATATCCGCACGCTTTTTGTCCTCATGCAAGGCCTGGGTGGTTGCGTCTCAAAAAGCGTGGCCTTCTCCTCCTGCGCCTCCTCCTGTTCCATCACGTGTGCTGCTGCTGGGTTAGCATTTCCGGTCCCTGTTTATTGAACCTCTCATCTGTATTACACTTATGACTGCATGGCGGCAAAAAGCATTGCTGTATCCGCACGCTTTTTGTCCTCATGCAAGGCCTGGGTGGTTGCGTCTCAAAAAGCGTGGCCTTCTCCTCCTGCGCCTCCTCCTGTTCCATCACGTGTGCTGCTGCTGGGTTAGCGTTTACGGTCCCTGTTTATTGAACCTCTCATCTGTATTACATTTATGACTGCATGGCGGCAAAAAGCATTGCTATATCCGCACGCTTTTTGTCCTCATGCAAGGCCTCGGTTGTTGTGTCTCAAAAAGAGTGGCCTTCTCCTCCTGCGCCTCCTCCTGTTCCATCACGTGTGCTGCTGCTGGGTTAGTGTTTCCGGTCCCTGTTTATTGAACCTCTCATCTGTATTACACATATGACTGCATGGCGGCAAAAAGCATTGCTATATCCGTACGCTTTTTGTCCTCATGCAAGGCCTGGGTTGTTGAGTCTCAAAAAGCGTGGCCTTCTCCTCCTGCGCCTCCTCCTGTTCCATCACGTGTGTTGCTGCTGGGTTAGCGTTTCCGGTCCCTGTTTATTGAACCTCTCATCTGTATTACACTTATGACTGCATGGCGGCAAAAAGCATTGCTATATCCGCACGCTTTTTGTCCTCATTCAAGGCCTGGGTTGTTGTGTCTCAGAAAGCGTGGCCTTCTCCTCCTGCGCCTGCTCCTGTTACATCACGTGTGCTGCTGCTGCTGCTGCTGGGTTAGCGTTTCCGGTCCCTGTTTATTGAACCTCTCATCTGTATTACATTTATGACTGCATGGCGGCAAAAAGCATTGCTATATCCGCACGCTTTTTGTCCTCATGCAAGGCCTGGGTGGTTGCGTCTCAAAAAGCGTGGCCTTCTCCTCCTGCGCCTCCTCCTGTTCCATCACGTGTGCTGCTGCTGGGTTAGCTTTTCCGGTCCCTGTTTATTGAACCTCTCATCTGTATTACATTTATGACTGCATGGCGGCAAAAAGCATTGCTATATCCGCACGCTTTTTGTCCTCATGCAAGGCATGGGTTGTTGTGTCTCAAAAAGCGTGGCCTTCTCCTTCTGCGCCTCCTCCTGTTCCATCACGTGTGCTGCTGCTGGGTTAGCGTTGCCGGTCCCTGTTTATTGAACCTCTCATCTGTATTACATTTATGACTGCATGGCGACAAAAAGCATATTACCTGTGCAAAGAAACATGACATTTTACGCATTTAAAAGACAGTTTTTCCTTTGAAACTTTACAATCAATTTTCTCAAAAACTATAAGCTCTTTTTCAAATATTTTTTTTCCTCTTGTACCCACTCCCAAGGTGCACATACCCTGCAAATTTGGGGTATGTAGCATGTAAGGAAGCTTTAGAAAGCACGAAAGTTCGTGTCCCCTTTGACTTCCATTATGTTCGGAGTTCGGCGCGAACACCCGAACATCGCGGCCATGTTCGGCGAACGTTCGCGAACCCGAACATCCGGGTGTTCGCCCAACACTAGTGGGGAGTTAGGGTTAGGCGTCAAGAACAGATGTGTGTGTGGGTGGGGAGTTAGGGTTAGGCATCAAGAACAGATGTGTGTGTGGGTGGGGAGTTAGGGTTAGGCGTCAAGTTAGGATATTTGTGTGGGTGGGGAGTTAGGGTTAGGCGTCAAGTTAGGATGTTTGTGTGGGTGGGGAGTTAGGGTTAGGCGTCAAGTTAGGATGTTTGTGTGGGTGGGAAGTTAGGGTTAGGCGTCAAGTTAGGATGTTTGTGTGGGTGGGGAGTAGTGTTGGGCGAACATCTAGATGTTCGGGTTCGGGCCGAACAGGCCGAACATGGCCGCGATGTTCGGGTGTTCGACCCGAACTTCGAACATAATGGAAGTCAATGGGGACCCGAACTTTCGTGCTTTGTAAAGCTTCCTTACATGCTACATACCCCAAATTAGCAGGGTATGTGCACCTTGGGAGTGGGTACAAGAGGAAAAAAAATATTTGAAAAAGAGCTTATAGTTTTTGAGAAAATTGATTGTAAAGTTTCAAAGGAAAAACTGTCTTTTAAATGTGGAAAATGTCATGTTTCTTTGGACAGGTAACATGCTTTTTGTCGCCATGCAGTCATAAATGTAATACAGAGAAGAGGTTCCAGGAAAAGGGACCGGTAACGGTAACCCAGCAGCAGCAGCACACGTGATGGAACAGGAGCAGGCGCAGGAGGAGAAGGCCATGCTTTTTGAGACACAACAACCCAGGCCTTGCATGAGGACAAGAAGCGTGCGGATAGCATGCTTTTTACCGCCATGCAGTCATAAATGTAATAAAGATAAGAGGTTCAATAAACAGGGACCGGGCGTCAACGCTAACCCAGCAGCAGCAGATGTGATGGAACAGGAGGAGGCGCAGGAGGAGAAGGCCACGCTTTCAGGTGCAACTCAGGCCTTGCATGAGGACAAAAAAATGTGTGCGCAAAGCAATGCAATGAGTAGTTTTCAGGACACAATGGGCTATTCGGAGGAGCTATTCCCACCCCCACAATCTTCTACCTGTGAAAGGTCAATGGAACAGCCACAAATGTTGTGCCCGGATTCACAACCTTTTTCTGTGGAAAATGCACCTCGCACTGAAATGCAAGGCGAGGCCGAGGATGAACATGACGTCAACAACTCAACATGACGCAAAATGGGGGCGGAACAGAAAGCTGCTTTCAATGTTTTGAAGGCCTTAATTGCCTCCGGTGGCCAGTTAGATGCATCATTCATCACACCCAAATCCCAGAGCAATGTGTGCAGGAATTTGAATCTCAGGAGGTGTACCGAGATCATCTGGACAAGTGACCAAGTGACAAAGTGACCAGTGACAAAGTGACAAAATGACAAAGTGACAAAATGACAAAGTGACAAGTGACAAGTGACAAAATGACAAAGTGACAAGTGACAAAGTGAGAAGTGACAAGTGACAAAGTGACAAGTGACAAAATGACAAAGTGACAAGTGACAAAGTGAGAAGTGACAAGTGACAAAGTGACAAGTGACAAAATGACAAAGTGACAAGTGACAAAGTGAGAAGTGACAAGTGACAAAGTGACAAGTGACAAAATGACAAAGTGACAAGTGACAAAGTGACCAGTGACAAAGTGACAACTGACAAAGTGACAAAATGACAAAGTGACAAAGTGACAAAGTGACCAGTGACAAAGTGACAACTGAGAGGTTGTTCTGGGGAGCTCCACTGCACTCAGTCGCATATGAGGAGAGGTCTCGTCGGGACTGCTGATCCTCCTCAGCTTGCTCAAAGCCTTGAGGGTTCCTGAAGATCCTCTGCTTGGAGTTCGCCGGTATTCAGCTTGGTGTCGGGGTCGGCGGCGTCCTCCTCACTCCAACGTGGCAGATCTTCTGTTGAAGGAAAAAAAAAAAAACATTGTTAAAAGTCCAGTACCGCTTCTGAAGGACTCACCAAGAGATGCAGGAGCGCTTCAATCTAGCGCACCATCGCTCGCTGGGTGATGTCCCTGCCTACGCGCTGGAATTCTACGCTGCACATGCTAGCACGCTTTTGCGCAGTGCCGAGGCGCATTCCAGCAGCTAGTAGCTACCAAGCTTCTGTGGATCTGATTGGGCCACCATGTTGGATCTCTGCCAAGTCCTCCAAAATTTTGAGCAATCCACGTTGCGTGACTGAGCAGTGACAACTCTACAGTCAGCATTACAATACCACTGCTGTGTTTACTGAAGAAATCAATGTTGAAGATGGAAACCGCTGGCATGATGCAAGTGGGGGATTCTGAAGATGAAAACGATCAGCGTGATGATACCAACATCAGGCAACCTGCCTCAGGAAACGCTGGTCCCAGCTATGACAAAGAACAGGACGAGGAACAGCTGGAGTTGGAGCAGGAATTGGATGCCCCCACTGCCGAGGGACAGAGCGGTGCACGTTGGACTTCCACAATTTAGCGGGAAAGGACAGCAGAAGAGGAAGAAAGTGATGCTGGTGACGAATATGGTGCATCACAACAATCACAACGCTTACAAGAACATGAAGATAGAGGAGTCTGGCAGGACTCTCTGGCACACATGGCTCAATTCATGCTAGACTGCATTGAACGCGGCCCGCGCATTATTCACTATTCATTATTATTCATTATTCTGGAATCTGGACAACACCAATTACTGGGTTTATACCCAGTTTATACAAACACAATGTTAAAAAACTGATTGAAGAAAGTGTCAGACAGGTCAAAAATGGAACAATTCCAGCAGGCCCTTGAGGATGGAGACTTTAGAGAGGAGATTGACATCCTCCTCCTTCTCTAGCCAGTTGTACGCCGACAGACTGACTTCAGCAAACCCAGGAGGACCAGGAGGGCAGCAAAGAACACAAGCTGCTGCTAGTGCCCAAAAGGGAATGGTATTGGCAGTGTCCTTGGAGTGGGAACATTTTCTGACACCCATGCAGCAGCCCACAGAACAGCAATCGGGCAGTTCCACGTCCTCCAACACCAATCGCCTAGAGAAGATGGTCAAGGTCCAGGACTACATGTCAGATGGCGTAGCTGTGTTGAACAATCCATCTGCAGACAGACGGTGAGTGTGACAGGCAGCACAGAAGGACCATGGCAACTCACTCATAGTACCACAGTTTGATAGTGCTGCCCAAAAAATTATATGGATCCGTGGACCCGGGCACTGCAGGCAGTACTGGGAAGTGGGAACGCAGATTTTAGTACCTAAACACACGATACAACATGTTTTCCGGGGTCGGACTCTGAGGCACATACAGATGGTCCCGATCATCATCCTCATCATACAACTCTTCTCCTGAGTCTGACCCACCCACCACCTCTGCCACCCCAACATCCCCAGACACAGACCCCTCATCGTCCTCAACCTTAACTTGGGATGCTGGCCTGAGCCCGACCTCCTCCTCCACATCAGGCCCCATCATCTCCTCAATGGCAGCCCTCATTAATCGTTCTGGCGACTAGAGTTGGGCCGAACCTCCGATTTTAGGTTCGCGAACCGGGTTCGCGAACTTTCGCGGAACGTTCGGTTCGCGTTAAAGTTCGCGAACCGCAATAGACTTCAATGGGGATGCGAACTTTGAAAAAAAAAAATTATGCTGGCCACAAAAGTGATGGAAAAGATGTTTCAAGGGGTCTAACACCTGGAGGGGGGCATGGCGGAGTGGGATACACGCCAAAAGTCCCCGGGAAAAATCTGGATTTGACGCAAAGCAGCGTTTTAAGGGCAGAAATCACATTGAATGCTAAATGACAGGCCTAAAGTGCTTTAAAACATCTTGCATGTGTATACATCAATCAGGTAGTGTAATTAAGGTACTGCTTCACACTGACACACCAAACTCACCGTGTAACGCACCGCAAACAGCTGTTTGTACTAGTGACGGCCGTGCTGGACTGGTGCGCACCATGGCGAGAGTGCAGGTTTTGGTGGCTTTACAGCCCATATGGTCGGCCTGGCTGATGTAGCTGAATGACAGACCAGTGACTGTCCAGCTGATCAAATTTGGTCTGACCACAATGAAGCAACGACCTTATTATCTTTTGTGTGCCCCCCGAGACACTCATCTAGGCGCCGGTCATTGCTTCATTGTGATACGCAAGCCCCTTCACCACGGCAAGGTAATGATCACGAAGGGGAATGGGCGCATGTACATGCCTTTTCTTTTGTTGTTGCAGCTGCCCTCAGTGCAGCCAGAAAAATTAGGCAGTCATGTACACGCACCATAAAAATTATTACAGCGGCCGCTGCTAGCAGCGGCCTAAAAAATTCAGCAATCCGCCTGGAGTCCCGGACCCTGTTGGTGGTGGCGGAGAAGGTAGTCAAGCGGCCTGCAGGCAGACATGCTGTGTGGAGGGACTGGGAGCGACTTAGTCTTTTTGGGGCAGGCCAGGCAGCCAGTCACACGGCGTGCAGGCAGAGATGCTGTGTGTGCGGGGACTGACTTAGTCTTGGGGCGGGCAGCAGCCCTCCGGGATCCATGCCTCATTCATTTTGATAAAGGTGAGGTACTTAACACTTTTGTGACTTAGGCGACTTCTCTTCTCTGTGACAATGCCTCCAGCTGCGCTGAAGGTCCTTTCTGAGAGGACGCTTGCGGCAGGGCAGGAGAGAAGTTGGATGGCAAATTGGGACAGCTCTGGCCACAGGTCAAGCCTGCGCACCCAGTAGTTCAAGGGTTCCTCATCGCTGTTCACAGCAGTGTCTACATCCACACTTAAGGCCAGGTAGTTGGCTACCTGCCGGTCGAGGCGTTGGTGGAGGGTGGATCCGGAAGGGCTACGGCGAGGCGTTGGACTAAAGAACGTCCGCATGTCCGACATCACCATGAGATCGCTGGAGCGTCCTGTCTTTGACTGCGTGGACACGGGAGGAGGATTAGTGGCAGTGGTACCTTGCTGGCGTTGTGCCGTCACATCACCCTTAAAGGCATTGTAAAGCATAGTTGACAGCTGGTTCTGCATGTGCTGCATCCTTTCCACCTTCCGGTGAGTTGGTAACAGGTCCGCCACTTTGTGCCTGTACCGAGGGTCTAGTAGTGTGGCCACCCAGTACAGCTCATTCCCCTTGAGGTTTTTTATACGGGGGTCCCTCAACAGGCAGGACAGCATAAAAGACGACATCTGCACAAAGTCGGATCCAGTACCCTCCATCTCCTCTTGCTCTTCCTCAGTGACGTCAGGTAAGTCAACCTCCTCCCCCCAGCCGCGAACAATACCACGGGAAGGTTGAGCAGCACAAGCCCCCTGCGACGCCTGCTGCGGTTGTTCTCCTGCCGCTGTCCCCTCCTCCTCCTCCTCCTCCTCCCCCAAAGAAACACCTTGCTCATCATCCGCTGAGTCTGACTCGTCTTCTGCACACGACCTCTCTTCTTCCTCCTCCTCCCCCCTCTGTGCTGCCGCAGGTGTTGAGGAAACAGCTGGGTCTGATGAAAATTGGTCCCATGCCTGTTCCTGCCGTAACGGTTCCTGGTCACGCTCATTTGCAGCTTCATCCGCCACTCTACGCACAGCACGCTCCAAGAAGTACGCGTAGGGAATTAAGTCGCTGATGGTGCCCTCGCTGCGGCTCACCAGGTTGGTCACCTCCTCAAACGGCCGCATGAGCCTGCATGCATTTTTCATCAGTGTCCAGTTGTCGGGCCAGAACATCCCCATCTTCCCAGACTGTTTCGTTCTACTCCAGTTGTAGAGGTACTGGGTGACGGCTTTCTTCTGTTCTAGCAGGCGGGAGAACATGAGCAGGGTCGAGTTCCAGCGAGTGGGGCTATCGCAAATGAGGCGTCTCACCGGCATGTTGTTTTTACGCTGAATTTCTGCAAATCGTGCCATGGCTGTGTAAGAGCGCCTCAAATGCCCACAGAACTTCCTGGCCTGCTTCAGGACATCCGCTAAGCCAGGGTACTTTGCCACAAATCTTTGAACCACTAGATTCATGACATGTGCCATGCAGGGTATGTGTGTCAGCTTCCCCATATGCAAAGCGGCAAGCAGATTGCTGCCGTTGTCGCACACCACGTTGCCTATCTCCAGGTGGTGCGGGGTCAGCCACTCATCCACCTGTTTCTTAAGAGCAGCCAGGAGAGCTGCTCCAGTGTGACTCTCCGCTTTGAGACAAGCCATGTCTAAGATGGCGTGACACCGTCGTACCTGGCATGCAGCATAGGCCCTGCGGAGCTGGGGCTGTGTAGCTGGAGAGGAGAACTGCCACTCAGCCAAGGAGGAGGAGGAGGACAGCGAAGAGCATGTAGCAGGAGGAGAGGAGGTGGCAGGAGGCCTGCCTGCAAGCCGTGGAGGTGTCACAATTTGGTCCGCCGCTTTCTGCTTGCCATCGTTCACCACCAGGTTCACCCAATGGGCTGTGTAGGTAATGTAGCGGCCCTGCCCGTGCTTGGCAGACCAGCCATCCGTGGTCAGGTGTACCCTTGACCCAACGCTCTTCGCAACAGATGACACCACTTGCCTCTCAACTTCACGGTGCAGTTGGGGTATGGCCTTTCTCGAAAAATAAGTGCGGCCTGGCATCTTCCACTGCGGTGTTCCAATGGCCACAAATTTACGGAAGGCCTCAGAGTCCACCAGCCGGTATGGTAACAGCTGGCGAGCTAACAGTTCCGCCACGCCAGCTGTCAGACGCCGGGCAAGGGGGTGACTGGCCAAAAGTGGCTTCTTCCGCTCAAACATTTCCTTCACGGACACCTGACTGCTGCTGTGGGCAGAGGAGCAGGAACCGCTCAAGGGCAGAGGCGGAGTGGAGGAGGGTGCCTGTGAAGGTGCAAGGGAGAAAGCGGCAGAAGCAGATGATGCACCTGAAGGAGGAAGAGGAGAAGGAGGGTGACGTTTCTTTTGTGTGCTGCTGCTGCTTTTGCTCAGGTGGCCATCCCATTGCTGTTTGTGCCTTTTCTCCAGGTGCCTTCGTAAGGCACTTGTCCCTACGTGAGTGTTGGCCTTTCCACGGCTCAATTTTTGTTGGCAGAGCGAACAGATGGCTTTGGTCCGATCTGAGGCACACACATTAAAAAATTTCCACACCGCTGAGCCACCCTGGGATGTGGGCACTATGGGGACCTCAGCAGCTGATGCTGAAGGGCAAGTTGGCTGGCTGTACATAGGTGGCGATACATGGTGCCGGACTCTGCCACCAGCTGTTTCTGACGAAGAGCTGCCCCAGCTTCTTTCAGCAACTTCTCTCCTCCTACTACTCTCTGACTCCCCCTCTGAACTGTCCCCCTCTTCATCTCCTCTATTGGGAACATACAGAGGATCCCTATTACCGTCATCATCGTAGTCATCCTGCCCAGCTTCGCTTGCCTCAGACAAATCCAAACTTGCACCATCAGTAGGTCCTTCATCCTCCTGACACGTTACATCCATAGTGTTGCCGCGTAACTCAGACATATTAGCTGGTGAAAATTCATCTGGCTGTAACAACAATGGCTGTGCATCAGTGATTTCAACACTAAATAATTCTTGCGAAGTGTCAAATGCAGCGGAAGTGGTGCTAGTAGTAGCGCTGGTGGCTGAGCAAGATGAGGTGTTCTGTGTCGCTAAATACTCAACCACGTCCTGACAATCTTGGGAGGTGATGGGACGTGCCTTCTTCCGAGCACTGTACTGTGGGCCAGGTCCACAAGAAATTACATTTACACGACCTCGCGCAGACCTGCCGGGTGGCCTTCCTCTGCCTCTGCCACTACCTCTTCCTCTTCCTCTACCTGTTTTGTCCATATTGGGTATGCACGAAGTGGTATATCACACTGTGTGCACTCACGTAGGTAGGTGGGTTCACTTAACTGCACATGTATGCGCACTGATGCGGTGGGTTCACTGAACAGAACAGGTATACAGTGGCGGGTTCACAGAACAGGTATGCAGTGGCAGGATCACTGAACACAATAGGTATGCAGTGGCGTGTTCACTAAACAGGTATACAGTGGCGGGTCCACTGAACAGAACAGGTATACAGTGGCGGGTTCACAGAACAGGTATACAGTGGCGGGTCCACTGAACAGAACAGGTATACAGTGGCGGGTCCACTGAACAGAACAGGTATACAGTGGCGGGTCCACTGAACAGAACAGGTATACAGTGGCGGGTTCACAGAACAGGTATACAGTGGCGGGTCCACTGAACAGAACAGGTATACAGTGGCGGGTTCACAGAACAGGTATGCAGTGGCAGGATCACTGAACAGAACAGGTATGCAGCGGCGTGTTCACTAAACAGGTATACAGTGGCGGGTCCACTGAACAGAACAGGTATACAGTGGCGGGTCCACTGAACAGAACAGGTATACAGTGGCGGGTCCACTGAACAGAACAGGTATACAGTGGCGGGTCCACTGAACAGAACAGGTATACAGTGGCGGGTCCACTGAACAGAACAGGTATACAGTGGCGGGTCCACTGAACAGAACAGGTATACAGTGGCGGGTCCACTGAACAGAACAGGTATACAGTGGCGGGTCCACTGAACAGAACAGGTATACAGTGGCGGGTTCACAGAACAGGTATACAGTGGCGGGTCCACTGAACAGAACAGGTATACAGTGGTGGGTTCACAGAACAGGTATGCAGTGGCAGGATCACTGAACAGAACAGGTATGCAGCGGCGTGTTCACTAAACAGGTATACAGTGGCGGGTCCACTGAACAGAACAGGTATACAGTGGCGGGTCCACTGAACAGAACAGGTATACAGTGGCGGGTCCACTGAACAGAACAGGTATACAGTGGCGGGTCCACTGAACAGAACAGGTATACAGTGGCGGGTTCACAGAACAGGTATGCAGTGGCAGGTTCACTGAACACAACAGGTATGCAGTGGCAGGTTCACTGAACACAACAGGTATGCAGTGGCGGGTTCACTGAACAGGTATACAGTGGCGGGTCCACTGAACAGAACAGGTATGCAGTGGCGGGTTCACTGAACAGGTATACAGTGGCGGGTCCACTGAACAGAACAGGTATACAGTGGCGGGTTCACAGAACAGGTATGCAGTGGCAGGTTCACTGAACACAACAGGTATGCAGTGGCAGGTTCACTGAACACAACAGGTATGCAGTGGCGGGTTCACTGAACAGGTATACAGTGGCGGGTCCACTGAACAGAACAGGTATACAGTGGCGGGTCCACTGAACAGAACAGGTATACAGTGGCGGGTCCACTGAACAGAACAGGTATACAGTGGCGGGTTCACAGAACAGGTATACAGTGGCGGGTCCACTGAACAGAACAGGTATACAGTGGCGGGTTCACAGAACAGGTATGCAGTGGCAGGATCACTGAACAGGTATGCAGTGGCAGGATCACTGAACAGGTATGGAGTGGCAGGATCACAGTACAGGTATGCAGTGGGCTGAGGGCTCACTGAACAGAACAGGTATGCAGTGGCAGGATCACTGAACAGGTATGGAGTGGCAGGATCACAGTACAGGTATGCAGTGGGCTGAGGGCTCACTGAACAGAACAGGTATGCAGTGGCAGGATCACTGAACAGGTATGCAGTGGCAGGATCACTGAACAGGTATGCAGTGGCAGGATCACAGTACAGGTATGCAGTGGGCTGAGGGCTCACTGAACAGAACAGGTATGCAGTGGCAGGATCACTGAACAGGTATGGAGTGGCAGGATCACAGTACAGGTATGCAGTGGGCTGAGGGCTCACTGAACAGAACAGGTATGCAGTGGCAGGATCACTGAACAGGTATGCAGTGGCAGGATCACTGAACAGGTATGCAGTGGCAGGATCACAGTACAGGTATGCAGTGGGCTGAGGGCTCACTGAACAGAACAGGTATGCAGCCAGGAAGAAGTTAAGCCTAACTAATCTTTCCCTATATGAGAGACTGCAGCAGCTCGCCCTACTCTCACTAATGCAGGCACACGAGTGGCCGTAATGGCCGCCGCTGCCTGCCTTATATAAGGGGGGGTGGGGCTCCAGGGGCTAGTGTAGCCTAATTGGCTACACTGGGCCTGCTGACTGTGATGTAGAGGGTCAAAGTTGACCCTCAGTGCATTATGGGGCGAACCGAACTTCTTCCGCAAAAGGTTCGCGTGCGGTACCCGCACGCGAACCACCTACGTTCGCGCGAACCACGTTCGCGCGAACCACGTTCGCCGGCGAACCACGTTCGCCGGCGAACCGTTCGGCCCAACTCTACTGGCGACGGACCGATGGACACAACATTCTCCTCCGGAGAGGGCTGCTGCTGACCACTGGCTGCTGTAGTGGATGTCATAGCTTGCGTGGGGCGTTGGCTGTTGCTGTTGTTGGGAGTGCTGCTCACAGCGGAGGTCTCTGAGGAACTCATGGTGAGCTCATATAGTGGTTGGCGGTGAGTGGAGTATTACTGATCCCAGCAATATACACACTGACTGGCAGAGTACGCAATGCTATATAGTCTGGCTGAGCGGTGTACACAGAGTGGCAGTACACACAATGCTATATAGTCTGGCTGAGCCGTGTACACAGAGTGGCAGTACACACAATGCTATATAGTCTGGCTGAGCGGTGTACACAGAGTGGCAGTACACACAATGCTATATAGTCTGGCTGAGCCGTGTACACAGAGTGGCAGTAAACACAATGCTATATATAGCGTGGCTGAGCGAGGTACACAGTGGCAGTACACACAATGCTATATAGTCAGGCTAAGCCGTGTACACAGAGTGTCAGAAAACACAATGCTATATATAGCGTGGCTGAGCGAGGTGCACAGTGGCAGTACACACAATGCTATATATAGCGTGGCTGAGCGGGGTGCACAGTGGCAGTACACACAATGCTATATATAGCGTGGCTGAGCGAGGTGCACAGTGGCAGTACACACAATGCTATATATAGCGTGGCTGAGCGAGGTGCACAGTGGCAGTACACACAATGCTATATTAGTCAGGCTAAGCCGTGTACACAGAGTGTCAGAAAACACAATGCTATATATATAGCGTGGCTGAGCGAGGTGCACAGTGGCAGTACACACAATGCTATATATAGCGTGGCTGAGCGAGGTGCACAGTGGCAGTACACACAATGCTATATATAGCGTGGCTGAGCGAGGTGCACAGTGGCAGTACACACAATGCTATATTAGTCAGGCTAAGCCGTGTACACAGAGTGTCAGAAAACACAATGCTATATATATAGCGTGGCTGAGCGAGGTACACAGTGGCAGTAAACAATGCTATATATAGTGTGGCTGAGCGAGCGGTGTACTACTGTTCCCAGCAGCGACACACAATGACTGGGGGTGACCCTGGCTAGCGTGGCTGGAGAGCGAACTACCCTGCCTGCCTACCCAAAGCTAAACCCACAGACAAATGGCGGAGATATGACGTGGTTCGGGTATTTATTTACCCGAACCACGTGACCGTTCGGCCAATCAGAGCGCGTTCGGGCCCGAACCACGTGACCCGTTCGGCCAATCACAGCGCTAGCCGAACGTTCAGGGAACGTTCGGCCATGCTCTCTTAGTTCGGCCATGTGGCCGAACGGTTTGGCCGAGCACCGTCAGGTGTTCGGCCGAACTCGAACATCACCCGAACAGGGTGATGTTCTGCAGAACCCGAACAGTGGCGAACACTGTTCGCCCAACACTAGTGGGGAGTTAGGGTTAGGCGTCAAGTACAGGATGTTTGTGCGGGTGGGGGGGAGTTAGGGTTAGGCGTCAAGAACGGATGTTTGTGCGGGTGGGGAGTTAGGGTTAGGCATCAAGAACGGATGTTTGTGCAGGTGGGGAGTTAGGGTTAGGCGTCAAGAACGGATGTTTGTGTGGGTGGGGAGTTAGGGTTAGGCCCAATCATGCAGAACCAATCTAGACTCACCAGTCGGCAAACCAGGAAATTCTCCACAAGTTTCACATTTATTTGCAGCGGTTATATAGCACATACAAATAAGCACGACGTTTCGGCGTAGAGCCCTTTATCAAGTGCTTCAGAAGCACTTGATAAAGGGCTCTACGCCCGAAACGTCATGCTTATTTGTATGTGCTATATAACCACTGCAAATAAATGTGAAACTTGTGGAGAATTTCCCGGTTTACCGACTGGTCGAGTCTAGATTGGTTCTGCATGATTGCACTTAATACTTGAGGTTGGATGGATCCTCTTTCCGATCTGTGACTCCCAGCATAAGAGGTGTTTTGACCGAGGCCTGCAGATTATGTACTTCAGTGTTGAGTTAGGGTTAGGCGTCAAGTAGAGGATGTTTGTACGGGTGGAGTTAGGGTTTGGCGTCAAGAATGGATGTTTGTGTGGGGGGGAGGGTTAGGCATCAAGTACAGGATGTTTGTGCAGGTGGAGGTAGGGTTAGACGTCCAGAAAGGATGTTTGTGTGAGTGGGGGAGGAGTTAGGGCTAGGCGCCAAGATAGGATGGTTTTTTTTTTTGGGGGGGGGGAGGATGTTAGGTAGAGGGTTCTGTGTGAGAGTAGAGCTAGGTTAAGCTGTAGTAAAATGTTATTAAAAATTATTACGATAATATAGACCATCCACACATTACAAACAAAGAATTTCATTAACGAAACCATGCGCCCATTTTTCCTGGTGTCCCTTTTTAACCTTCCTGGCGGTAACCGCGCAGGAGGTTTTCTCAGGCCCTGCTGGGCCGATCTTCGTAATTTTCTTTTTTTCTGAACGCAGCTAGCGTCAGCACACCGATCGCCGCTGCCCCATGGCGATTCGCCGCTATCCGCGCCGCCGCCGAGCCCCCCCCCCCCTAGACCCCTGCGCTGCCTGGCCTATCAACGCCAGGCAGCGCTAAGGGGTGGATCGGGTCTCCCTTAGACGTCACGACGTCCATGACGTCGGTGACGTCATCCCGCCCGGTCGCCATGGCGACGGGGGAAGCTCTCCAGGAAATCCTGTTCTTTGAACGGGATTTCCTGATCGCCTATCGCCGGAGGCGATCGGAGGGGCTGGGGGGATGCCGCTAAGCAGCGGCTATCATGTAGCGAGCCCTAGGCTCGCTACATGATTTAAAAAAATAAAAAATAAAAAAAAACGCAGCGCTGCCCCCTGGCGGTTTTTAATAGACCGCCAGGAGGGTTAAGGCACACATTTGGCTGGATAGTGTACTGGTTAAGGGCACTGCTTTTGACACAGGACCAGGATTCTGATTAGGATCAGTACCTACTCAGTAAGGAGTTCAAGGCAAGACTCCCTAACACTGCAGGGTGGCCTCTTGAGCGTGTCCCTGTGGCTTGCAGCTCTTGAGCACTTTGAGTCCAACAGGAGAAAAGCGCTGTACAAATGTTTGGAATATTATTATTAACTGTTTCTTTATGTTAGCAGGTGGGAGAAGGCACCCCCCAAAAATGTTAAAAATATTGGATACTACACACATTGGGCACCCCAATAACCGCCCAATTACCGATATTAGCACAGGCGTCTATTAGTCACCTGCCGCTCCCAATTCTCCTGAACCGTTAAAGGATGAGCTATGTATAGTAACTTCGGTTTTCTAATGACGACTTTATTGCAAAATGAAAGGCGATTGTTTGGAGACTGCCGGTGAGGTATCGGAGGATACAGACATTATTGTCTTGTCAGTAAAATTTATGTCAGTCGCAGTAAGAAAAAAAGCATCTCGGTAACATAGATCAGCGGCTGTCAGCATCACAACAACAATAGCAGAAGTTATATCCCTGGAAAGATGAACGCAGCGGCGCAGTGCGATATAGCCGTATCCCCGGCGCTGCCTCCCTCGTCCAGGTACTCCTGCATTATTCATACGCGAAATTTAAAGCTACCAGTCATTACCGTAACCACGGCAACAGATTTTCAGAAAGGGACGTGATGATGGCGTCGGATGAGCAACATATTTTCACCGGAGCGTTTTGTAACGTAAAAAAGGAAAATCAATCCCGTCCTTGTAAGTAACGAGCGGGCTGTCAGGTGAGGCAGTAACGCGACAGACCGCGCACGGTTACAGAAATATTTAAATTCTTGGAGAGATGCGGATATTTATGGGCGTCGCTTCCATCAAAAAAACAACAAAAGATAAAATATTCTTCCCCATAACAGTTTTGACAAATATAAAGCCTTTTCTTCCAGGTGGATTTACAGCTGTAACGCAGGCAGTAATGTAGTGGAAATCGTAATACTATCGCTTCTAATCACATGACAGCCGATGCCCCGCCTACATATCTGACCTCATGGGAAGTATAGTCCCCACTGCCCTCTTCATTCCTCCTTTAACCACTACATTCTATGGGCTTGATTCACTAACCGGCGCTAAGTGTTAGCTCCGGTGTGAAAAGCCCTTTTTGGCCGCTAGTGTACGCAAACCTACTACTTTGCGACAATAACGTTGCACCCGCTGGCCCTTAAAAGTCGCATCCAATGCGACGAAAATGACGCATCGGGTGCCCCCGAAGTGGCGCATCATAGCGCTGCTTAACGGGCACCCGTTGCGTCATTTTCGTCGCATTGGGTGTGACTTTTAAGGCCCAGCAATGCGCACTATCATCCGCACTGCGTGCACAGTGAGCGGGATTATTTTAACTGTGTGGGCGCAAACCACCTAACGTCGTGGTTTGTGCACACTAACACTTAGGGCACACTAACTGGCTTATTATTAGCCCATTATGATCTATATGATCTCTTTATGTATTACTTAAAGCAAATCTCAAGCCTAAATTTAAAATCTGGCAGCCTTCCTGTAAAAAAAAAGTTATAGTGACCTGCACTGCCTTCCAATCTCGAAAAGATCAGTTCCTGCAATATGCGTTCATAGTCTTTGATATCTGCAGATCCTCATACACACCTTGTTTAACAGACATTAATCTGCAGATCAGATCCACCAGGATGGATCTTCAGATCTGTAGATGATTGTCTGATCTGCAGATGATTGTCCGTTTAACAAGGGAGTTCATATCAGTAGAATAGACTGTGTAGGTATGGCTCCCATACTACATGGAAGGGGGTAAGATTTCTGTCTGATGGGGAGTGCAGCTCAATAGAATAGACTGTGTAGGTGTGGCTCTCATACTACATGGAAGGGGGTAAGATTTCTGTCTGATGGGGAGTGCAGCTCCATAGAATAGACTGTGTAGGTGTGGCTCTCATACTACATGGAAGGGGGTAAGATTTCTGTCTGATGGGGAGTACAGCTCCATAGAATAGACTGTGTAGGTGTGGCTCTCACACTACATGGAAGGGGGTAAGATTTCTATCTGATGGGGAGTGCAGCTCCATAGAATAGACTGTGTAGATGTGGCTCTCATACTACATGGAAGGGGGTAAGATCTCTGTCTGATGGGGAGTGCAGCTCCATAGAATAGACTGTGTAGGTGTGGCTCTCATACTACATGGAAGGGGGTAAGATTTCTGTCTGATGGGGAGTGCAGCTCCATAGAATAGACTGTGTAGGTGTGGCTCTCACACTACATGGAGGGGGGTAAGATTTCTGTCTGATGGGGAGTGCAGCTCCATAGAATAGACTGTGTAGGTGTGGCTCTCATACTACATGAAAGGGGGTAAGATTTCTGTCTGATGGGGAGTGCAGCTCCATAGAATAGACTGTGTAGGTGTGGCTCTCATACTACATGGAAGGGTGGTAAGATTTCTGTCTGATGGGGAGTGCAGCTCCATAGAATAGACTGTGTAGGTGTGGCTCTCATACTACATGGAAGGGGGTAAGATCTCTGTCTGATGGGGAGTGCAGCTCCATAGAATAGACCGTGTAGAGTATGGCTCTCATACTACATGGAAGGGGGTAAGATCTCTGTCTGATGGGGAGTGCAGCTCCATAGAATAGACTGTGTAGGTATGGCTCTCATACTACATGGAAGGGGGTAAGATGTCTGTCTGATGGGGAGTGCAGCTCCATAGAATAGACTGTGTAGGTGTGGCTCCCATACTACATGGAAGGGGGTAAAATTGGTCTGTGATCTTGCCTTTTTCAAAGACTTTTATCCCATGTGTGTACTTTGCATAACACATAGTGGTAGTGTGTAAGATCTCCATAACAAGTACTGTGGCTGGCAGTTACAGGATCTGTACGGACCTCGTGGTGGTAGACAAGGATCAGAAGACAGCAGCGGTGACAGATGTGGTGGTGCCAAATAACTTCAGGAAGGAGTATCAGGAGCTGGATAAACACAACAGTACCTGAAGCTGAAAGACAAACCAGAGAAGATTCGGAAGGTGGAGGCTAAAGTGATCACATTAGTCGTAGGAGCACTCAGGGTGGTGACTCTCAAGATGGAGGTCTAGCTCCGAAAGATCCCAGAAACAAACTCAGAAATCTCTGTGCAGAAGAAGCCAACTCTTCCTTACCCATCAGTACCGCAGCTGTATAGGTCACTGGCAAAAGCAGAGAATTGGTCCACAGGGCCAGTTCAAGTTACAATGGGCCCCCCGGGAAAAATTAAGAGGACAGGCCCCCCAACAAATGCCCCTCAACCAAAAAGCAGCATTGGAGGCCCTTTGTTTCTGCCAAATGTCCCCCGAGGGGTGGGCCCCTGACCTGGCTACCACAGCCCCAGATCACCCTCCAAATAAGCTGTACTCCCAGGGGCCCCTGCAATGTCCTTGTCAGAGTAGCCAGGTCATAAAGGAGAGGTGACCCTGCGAGGATGAAGTTGGGGAGTGCATGGAGGCACGGACTGACAGAGGAGCGCACCCACCAGGACAGGTGAAACACTACCCTGCCATTGCAGGGGCCTTGAGGAGCACAGTTAATTTGGGTTAAGGGGGACACCTTGGCTCTACTGCACAGTAGAGTGGACACGATTGGGCTTGGTTATTTTTCCCTAGCCCGAGCAAAAAGCTGCTAGTGCTCCTGTGTGAGGCGCCTGACAAGTGCAGACATGGGGGCTTTTTGGGGAGTGATCAATGGATCCCCTCTGCTGAGGAGGACAGTAAAGCCTCAGTTGGATCTAGTAGCGTCCCCCTCCTGAGGTAAGTACCCCCTAGGGGCACTTTTTTTCCTCATGCATGGGCACACTGGGCAGAGAACGGAACAGAGAGGTGATGGGGGGCCAGGTAAGGAAGGCAGCTGAGGAGGAAATGAGGGACACACTAGCGGTGCAGTTCAGGAATGAACCCATATTCATGGCGGGATTATCAGGTTCACAAAAAAATTCCGGTCAGCAAGTGAAACACAATTTTGCAATAAGCTCGCCCATTTGAAAATAGTACGGGCGAGTGAGTGCTGAAAACACTGAGGGAAGGGATTCCAGAAGACAGACAAAACTTTTTAAAAATTCTAGCATAGAACTGCAAGAGGTGACTTGAGGCTGAGGGGAGGATGTCATTAGAAGAGCGGGGGTTGTATATATATTATAATAATTATATATTATGCACTATTTCTAGATTACATAGAGTTACCATTGAGTGCATAATAAAAACCCAAAAGTCCCAAACCCCTTTCCACTATCTAAAACTAAAAGATATATATTTTTCCCTGGCGTAAGACATTTAAAAAATAAACACATTTAAGAAATGTATTTCGCCATAGAACTGTATTTGTGCGATCTTTAGTGTTAATACATTTTTGAAACTTTTTATATTTATCCACAGTGGTGAATAAAGCTCCTTTTTATGCATACTAACTTTGCATTTACGGTTATGGTCTTTTAAATATTGTATAAGAACTACCAGCAGCAGCAGCAGATATCCAGAAAGCGTTTATACCAGCCCAGCTAGAAAGGAGAGGGTTCTGTATCATTGTTCACACTTTCCTTCACCTCTTATGCACACTTCAGCTAATACACAGCTAATTGTTTATATGAGTGAAATGTTCAGCATTTTCATAAAGTGCCAATTTAACCACTTGAGGACTGCAGTGTTAATCCCCCCTAAAGACCAGGCCATTTTTCCACAAATGGGCCACTGCAGCTTCAAGGCCTCACTGCAGGGCTGCACAACTCAGCACACAAGTGATTCCCCCCCTCCCCCCTTTTCTTCCCACCAACAGAGCTTTCTGTTGGTGGGGTCTGATTGCCCCTCAGATGTTTATTTATTTATTTATTTTTGTAAATATGTATTACTTTATTTTAACTACCTGCGGACCGCCGCAGTATAAATCTACGGCGGGCAGGGGGCGCTGCGGTTCTGAATGGACGTAACCTCTACGTCCCGATCACCGCGAGCCCCCGCCTGTTCCAGCTGTTCTCACCGCTCTGCCCCCGCCGCAATGTGCTGTCCTGCCGCCTCTATGACGGCAGAGCACTGTGAGCCGGGCAGGAGCTGTTTTCATTAGCTCCTGGCCCTGTCATTACTGTAAGCCGTTCCCATTGGCTTACATTGATTGACAGGGTCAGGAGCCTATGAAAGCGGCTCCTAAACGGCGCACAGCGCTCTGCTGTCAAAGCAACGGCAGAGAGAGCAGCCTGCGGCGGGGACAGAGCGACGGGAGCGGCGAATTATATCGTCGATTCGTCGGGAAGCGGCGGTTTACTGTACAAGCACCCTCTGGTCCTTAAAGAGAACCTGTACTGAGTAAAATTATTTAAAATAAACACATGAGGTAACTTCAAATGAACATTCCATAGTTACCTTGCCATCAGTTCCTCTCAGAAGCTCACCATTTTCTTCTGACAATTATCCCTTCCAGTTCTGGCAACATTTTGTCAGAACTGAAATATATCAGTTGCTGTCAGTTATTTATCAGTTGCTGTCAGTTATAGCTGAGAGGAAAACTGATGTGTCCATGTTTCCCTATGGCTCAAGTGGGCGATGTTACAGTTTAACTGTGTGCTGACCAGGAAGCTGTTATGGGGTAATGGCCATTCTCAAAATGGAGGACGGAGAATTCCATTGATCACAGTGGACAAACAGAACGCAGGAGAGGAAAAATAGATTGAGGAGTAGACTACACAGGAGGTAAGTATGACTTGTGTATGCTTATTTTGTCTTTTAATTTTCAGTTCAGGTTTTCTTTAAGGGGGCACAGGGTGCTGGTACTCAAGTGGTTAATAATACATTTTGCTATTTTTTTTCAAAACCCCGCCCTCCCTTCCCTCTCCAGCCAATCACTGGGATCGGCTGCCATAGGCTTTAGCCTATAACAGCTGATCACTCCTGACGCAATGGAGGTGACAGCCATGTCACACAGCTGTCCCCAGTACAGCGCTGCTGCTGATCGCCATTTCCCAATGCAACCTTGGAACCCAAGAAATTAGTTTAGAATTTTGTATGAAATTTCTGAGTTTTTGCAATTGTGACCATCCCAGTAATCAGCAATATTCTAAAAATGTGCTCTTTTAGAACAGTCGCTGCTGATTTCATTGGTTTTTGTAAGCAAAAATGAGTCTCACTTTGCTGCTGTAGTAAACATGTCTTCACAGATGCCGCCCAATCTGTTGGTGACAATGTAAGCCTTGTACACACTTTACAGGGAACTCACTTCAGACTATGTTTGCCACCATCTGGGCTGGGGATCTACCATGTGTCTTTTAGCAATCCGACTTGCTGAATGTTTAAATGACTCAGACAAGAAGCACTCTGTTGTCTCATGTATTGCTGGAAGTTTCTTGCGGCTCCGCCGTTGCTCCTCCCCCTAGTCTTTACTGAAGGAAAAACATGCAGACAAACCATACACCACCATCAGGGAATGCTGCTTACTTAGAACAGAGAAGAACACAGAGTGAATACAGGAAATGACAACCCTATAAAGATCACCATCACGTTTTACACACAGTGACATCTTGTGGTTGTTTTACTATACTGCAGTTTAAGGTAACTAATATGCTGTTAAACCTCTAACATGTAAACCTAGCCTAAATGGTTTATGTAGAAAACAAATAGTGTATACAAATAATCCTGAAATGAATGGGGACTTTTTATGTCTTCATGATTTCAGGATTAAAGGATACCAGAGCCGAAAGTCTCTGGTAGGGCTGGTGCACACCAGAGCGGTTCTGGAGCGTTTTTTAAAATGCTTGCAGCGGGAAACCACTTGGCTAATGAAAGTGAATGGGCTGGTGCACACCAGAGCGGTTCGTTTTTTTCCACAAACGCAAACTCGGGGGCTGCAGCATTTTTTAGATTTCTGAGGCGTTTCTGCCTCAATGTTAAAGTATAGGAAAGTGGAAAACCGCTCAGAAAAACGCTAGGTCAGAGCGGTTTTCCAGGCGTTTTTCTTACAGAAGCTGTTCAGTAACAGCTTTACTACAACAATATATGAAATCTGCTACACAAAAACACTCCAAAAAACGCTAGGCATGTTTAGAAAATCTCTCTAGACATGCCTGGAATCGCTCTGAAATCTGCTCCAAAAACCGCTAGCGTTTTGCGGATCTGCTAGAGGTTTTTGGTGTGCACTGGCCCATAAAAAAGTTAAGGTGCTGTGGGTAGGGGGGTATATATGAGCAAATACTTACCGCACCTCCCGTTTCCTCAGTCATTCACTGTTCTCCTAGACTCAGTCCCGTTGTCCTCTGCGAGTTGGGCTTAACCTGGACATACGGCGCCGCACATGCGCAGTATATCCGTTCTGCTCAGCATGTGATGCTCACTGCAGTAGAGCACGCAAGCTAGGACGCAGGGGCGGAGGGAGCGAGCGCGCTCCTGTCCTGTGACATCACTCTGCGCAGCCACAGGGAACAGGGAAACAGAATGGACATACTGGGCATGCGCAGCAGAGCAGGTGCAAGTTTGGAGTCTCAGGAGTCGCCGAGGATAACGGGACTGAGTTTAGTAGAATGGCGAGTGGCAGAGGGGAACGGGAGGCACGGTAAGTATTTGCTTATGTCCACCTACCCACAGCACCTTCACTTTTTACCGGAGTCTTTCGGTTGTGGTATCCTTTAACGTAATAGAAGTGATCAGAGTTGTTTTGTTGGTTGGGGGTCTGTCTGTCACCTTGAGGAGAGGTGGAGAGGTCTCCATGCCCCCCCCCCCATCCGCCATCTGCACTGTTTACAAACTAGCACGACCTCGCTTCAACGCGGAAAAACAACCTCTCCTTATTTCCATTCGCTGATGAATAAATTTACATCCTAACAGCAGAAGCTGATGCTGACAGCGGCGCTCACAATCCACAGATACAAATCTTTATTAATCAAGAAATAATTAGCAGAGAGCACGGATTGCATTAGATGTAAAATTGATTGCACTCGCTAATTTGTCAGGCTGAGCTCCAGCATAGAACAAGTCAGAGTGTGAAAAACGCGACACGCATCTCACAGCCGCGTACACTTCCTGCAATCTCAGGCAGAACAAATATTCATTGTATATTTGTGGCCGATGAATTTTGTGACTAACCGACGCTTAACATCAGTCAGCTCTGTTAGCCTTACTAAAAAAAAAAGTTTAGTTCTGCAAGATTCACTTAAAGAGGCCCTGTAATGACATACAGTAGAATCCAGTAAATTATTTTGAGATGCCGGTGGTCATTGACAAAGTGAAAGTAAACATACACGCATTATTTCCTATGTACCGTGAACAGTACACAGGAATATAAAGTGTGTGGGACATCTAGTGGCCAAATAGTAAAATTACACCTAAATACATAAAGTTGAATTAAATTACATAAAACTCCCATTAAATTAACCCCTAACCTCCTCCTCTCTCCCATAGTTACCAAAAATAAAACACTTGTACATTTAAAAGTGATATTTAAAACAACAACAAAAAAACAAACATAAATAGCTACCTTAGGGATTCAACTTTTTTAATATGTATGTCATGAGGTTATATTATTGTTATTCTTCCAAATAAGGGCTTGTAATTAGTGACGGACGCAAAACTGAACACTGTGAAAAAATACAGTTACAAATAAAATATTGTCACTATACATTGTACTAGGGACATATTTTGAACATGTTAATAACTGGGACAAATGGGCATATAAAATGTGTGGGTTTTATCCACAGTAGTGCATTTTGTTTTAAATCTATAATAGATGTAACTGAGAAAAAAATGACTTTTTTTTCTCATTATCCCCATTAAAATGAAGTCAGAATAAAATAATTCTTAGCAAAAAAACAAGATATAGATCGTTTTGTTGTAATAAGGAGTGATAAAGTTAATGGCAAATAAAAGGGAGGAGTGCTGAAATGGGAAAGTTGCTCTGGTCCTAAAGGAGAAAACCCCTTAGTGATGAACTAGTTAATATATACCAAGTTCTAAGTTCTATATACTTATTTTATACAGGGCACTGGAAATGGGGATAAGCCCCTTTTCCATGTATTGGACAAGGGCTTTGGGGGAAAGAGGGATGCATCAGAGGTGTAGCTCGTGTTTTCAGCGCCCGGGGGAAAAGAACGTTTTTGTGACCTCCTCTGGACAGTCCTGCTCAAAAAATGGGTGTGGCTACGCACCAGAATGTGGGAGTGGGCATGAGTAGGGATAATCAGGGATATGCACATTCTTCTGAGTTGATGTAAATGTATGTAAATGTGTATGCAAATATATGCAGCTTGAAAATGAACCAATCCATTTAAACCTGGGATTAAATTGGTTGGTCCTTTTTAAGCTGCATATATTTGCATAAAAAATGTGTATAATTTCAGAAGCATTTGCGTTTCATTGATCATTCCTAGTCATGAGCAGAGCCAAATGTTCAAATGCTGTTTAGATGTGCCTCTTTCCCTGTTCAGAAAGCCAGGTGTGCCCTTCCCCCTTTAGATAGTCAGGTGTGTGAATAACAGCAAAAGACTAGGCAATTTCAACGTTTGGGCAATGACATCATCTCTCCTCTGCAGCGAGCCCTGCATCCTCTCCTTGGTGACAGTGGTGTCTCGTGTCACATGACACCACTATTACCAAGAAGAAGAGGCTGATTGTGCTTCAGGGGAGAGATGATGTTTGGGCCGGTGAGTTTTCTGCTGTTACTAACGTTCCCATACTCCTTTGCAGAGGGAAGGAAGGCCAGGCGGCCAGCGAGCCACTTCTCATGCACGTAGGGGTGTGGTGGCCATGCTGAGCGAACACGGTAAATCCAGCGCTGGAGACTTGGGCGCAGCAGCGCAGGAGACTTGGGCGCAGCCGGCGCCACCATAGGCCGTAATAGGAACTACGGCTATCGCAGGCACAGGGAGTAACTTCAGCGCCGTCAGAAGACGGACCTGAAGTTTCTTTTAAAACAATAATTCGGATTCCAGCGATTGCTGGAAGCCGAATTATTTCATTCCCCCACTATCCATGTCGGCCTGGAGGGGGAATAGTAATTACCGCGGCCCGGACTTGTGCGGCAGCAGGATCAGCCATATACTGGCTGTGTCCTGCGCCCAAGTCTCCGGCGCCGTTCTCTCTCGTACACATGCTGAGTGCCCTCAGAGTGCTGCATCCTGGGGACATATGCCCCCCCCCCATAGCTATGCCTCTGTTCTTCCAGAATCCCCCACACCATGGAGCATGTGGGCTGACGTACCTCAGAGTGCGCCACCCCATGCAGTCCAGCTATTCCAGCCTGCATGGATGACAAGGGGTTAAAGAGGCGTGGTAGGGGGGAACCACACAATGTCCGTATTCTTAAATTTTGTAAACGAAACTCGATATAGAGTATATTGAAGTGTACCGCAGCAAAATGTCATTTTACCAAATTAAAAAAAATATATATTTTTATTTTTTTTAAATTCTCAAAAACTACAAGGTCTTTTTGAAAAAAAAAATTGCTACTTGATCCCAAAGAATCAGATTTCACATTTACGTGTAAATGATAACATATGACATAATCATAAATTCAAACATAGCTACAGTTACGTGCAAAATTAATTACAAATTTGATGGAAACTTTTCATTATGATTCTGTGTCGTAATTTGCGATTTTTTTAATTCCGATCATGAGAAATTGACGCTCAACGCTGTCTGCTGCCCGCCGCTGCCGAGACACTAATTTAAGCTGGAGGGGAGCGCAGAGCCCGAGGTGAGGGGGGGGGAATACCGCCCCCCCCCTCCCCGCCGAGTGTGGCCATGGCTTTCCCCTCATGCTGTGTCCCCTCCAGCCCCCCAAAACGGCCCCGAGCGTGCCCCAGGGAGGGGGGGCGGGCCCCCCACGGGAGCAAGGGCTGCAGGCCCTATTGATACGCCCATGCACAGAAGCCTACAGGCACAGAGATGTCCTGGCACCCTAGACTTCAACCTTCATTAACTTACAAACCCCCGCAGACCTGCACCGCAAGTGTGCTGGCTGTTCCAGCTGTCACTTCTCCCTTACTTCCCTTGCCTGTCATAGGTAGCTAGAGGTGTCCCTAAGTATTAGGTAGCTAGAGGAACCTCAGTATTAGGTAGCTAGAGGTGCCTCTGACTGAAGGGAGAACTTGTCAGTGGAATGCAGAGAGCAGGGTGAGTAACCTCTCATTTACACTCTCATCTGGACTCTGTGTAGGGAAGGAGGAAGGGAGGCACTTGGGGAGGGGAGTGAGCTGCCTTTCCATCATCAGGCGCCTGTAGGCACCTGCCTACAGTGCCTTTTGGTAAATTCGGCCCTGGCCAGAGATAAGCAAGCACCTCCTAGAGTTTACGGATGACACCAGGCAGGGGGGTGCCTTGTGGGTAAAGACCCTCCAGTGGAGATGGTCTTGGATGTGGATGACCACAGCCATGGATATCAGTGGATGTATTTCTCCGGCATCTTGGTAATAGGTGGAGTGAGATATATGGATGACCGGCCCGGAGGCTCAGTCCGCATCCATGGATATCCATGGGATATCAGTGGATGTATTTCTCCGGCAAGCTCCGGGATCTCGGTAATAGGTGGAGTGAGATAAGGCCACGGGCAGAATTGATAATCTCTATTACCCGGTGCCGTGATGTTGTCCACTTTATAAATGATGCAATACTAAAAACGTCTGCGGGCTTAATGCAGCCCATTGCTCAGGGAGGCCATGCTGTAATTGTGCGCTCAGCGGCGCCATCATCAGCTGCCCGTGTTGCTCTTTGTTTATACAACCATCATTACTTCAATCTGACACCATCCTGAAGTCTCCCCAGCCTGTCTGGTTCTGTATAACTTCTGTGGGCCGTGTTATCAGCAGCGTGAGGGAGGGGGGTGGAGGAGGCCATGTTGTTATTGTACAGGGGGAACAAATCCCAGGGATGGGGAAAGCTACGAGTCAGTGGAGCAGTGCAATGCTGTAGGCCGTCGCTCTAACACCCCTAAAGCCCTGCACTCGAACAAAGGTAGAAGGTCAGGAGTCAGCAATCCGGCACCCCACTATTTTTGTGTCAACCTTTCAGCACACTTCAGGTTAGAGAACCGCGCATGTGCAGGACTCTCACGTCGGCTGGTGTGAGGACATTAATTGGGGAAGCGGGAAGCAGGCCTGACGACCTCAGACAGAAGTCGTCCAATAACCAAGCCAGGAGGATGTCGGGGGACTTTGCGGCCTACACTGGGCTGGAGGAAGCCCTAGGTAAGTCAATATTTAATTTTTAACAAGTGCTCGGGCTGGGTGCACACATAGCAGAGCAAGAAAGGTCGCATTTTCTGTCATGTGCGTTTTTTGTGTGTTTTTGTGCATTTGTGTTTATTTTCAGCATATGCGTTTTGCGTGGGTTTTGTGTGTGTTTGCGGCTCGCATATACAAAACGCACATATGTTTTCAATTTGTAAAAACAAAACAGAGGACACCGAGAGCCCAATAGTGCAATATTGTCTGGTAAGCTCAATATATAAAATAATGTCAAAGGTTCTTATACTCACAAAGGTGGGTTACCATCAGGCAACCACTTGCCAGGCAGGTGGGGAGTATTAGTACCTGACCCCACTCAGGTATAAAAGTCGCTCTCTGTATATGCTCTCTATATGTACGAACAGAGGCGCCAAGCAGAGTAAAACAATGTTCTAAAAATGATAAAAAGTCGAGGCGGACTTACCTCCCTCTGGTAGTGGACATATACTCAAATGCAGAGTAAAAATATATATACAATTTATTCACAACTCCATAAAATCGCAACGCGTTTCGCGGTCAACAGTCCCGCTTCATCAGGCAGTATAGGAGCATAAAAAACTGGACCTGAACCTCTTTTTATCATTTTTAGAACATTGTTTTACTCTGCTTGGCGCCTCTGTTCGTACATATTACAGCTCATGTGTTTTCAATGCGTTTTTAAATTGCATGTTATGCAAATCACTAGGAAGACAAC
Organism: Hyperolius riggenbachi; assembly: GCF_040937935.1. Taxonomy (NCBI): domain Eukaryota; kingdom Metazoa; phylum Chordata; class Amphibia; order Anura; family Hyperoliidae; genus Hyperolius; species Hyperolius riggenbachi. Next base: position 439,888,599 of record NC_090650.1, read on the forward strand.
AGGAAGCGGAAATACAGCACAAAACGATAAAAAACAAAAAACAAAAAACACACATATAAAAACTCATGGAAAACGTATACAAAACACAATACATTGATTTCCCATTGACTTTCATTATGTGCGGTTGAATATTATGCAACAAAACCTGCATTTTTACACGCATATGCGTTTTTTATATGCGTTTTTTCCTGCAGGCCATCGGCATCCATTAGCAGAAAATGCAGCGTTTTCCGCAATGCTAGCGTTCCTGCTAAGTGTGCACCCGAAAGAGACTGAAATGTCCTGTATTAAAAAGCAAGAATGAATACAATTTAGCCTTCTTAAAACAGAAGGTATTTGGAATTATTTGGCTTCAAGTGAGTGACTGTGGTTTCCCATGATCCATCACTCCCGAATATGCAAATCATCTCATTATGCCCCTGAAGCCAGGCTTACATCCAAAACCACTGGTGTCTAGCAAGCTTATAGCTTATACATGTTACAGAGCCACATCAGCCCAACATGCAGACTACCGGCCCCGGATCTATATCATTGGTGACGGAGAACAGAGCGTGCCGAGATGTGGAGATCAATCAGGCTGATAGGGAAGGGTACAGGTCCCCAGAGACAGACTGGCATGGTGGATGAGGTCGTGACTGGCAGGGTTCTTGCAGAGTTGACGACAGTAACAGGCAGAGTTTGGGGCAGGCTGTTTAAGAGTCAGGATTACAGGCAAAAAGTTGGGGCAGGCTGAAACATGAGCCGATTTGGGGTCACTACCTGAGATCTGAGCAGGCTTGAGCTCACAAGCTAGGTCATAATGGGTATCAAGACGATCTAGAAAACAAGACTCTGAAGAGAGCTAACAGCACTGGACACTGTCAGAGAGAGGACTACATAACCCAGGTAAAGGCTCATCGGTGCGCAGTCTCTTGCACATGTGTCTTCATCTGTGTACCTCTCCATGCATGCATATGCAAAGGCAAACCATGCTGGAAAACCAACTATGGCCATAATGCTACATGTGGGGTTGTGCTTAAATCAGATTCAAACTCTTGCACAGCACACGATGAAAAGCCTTTATTCCTTTTTCCACAAAGGTTATCATGCTGTTGCTAGGGTTGAGCGTTACTATAATTACGCATGCGAAATTTGCTATTACGATGCGAAATTATGGTAGCGTAATTGCCATTAAAATCGTAATTGAAAGTACCGTAAGCGTAATTTTCAACGCGTAATTTCGCTTTAAACCATAACGTAATTTTGCGTTAAACCATCCCGTAATTTCGCATTTCTTCGTAATTTCGTAAATTTCGTAATTACTTGTTAGCTATAAAAAATTACTTGTTCGCATTAGGCCAATCAGAAGCGAATCAGCGGTAGTCAGACGAACGCTAACAAATGTTCGCATATAAACGCTTTTTCCCGTTAAATAATGTAAAAACTAAGCATGCGCAGTTCAAGGGTGTAAACTACGCTTACAAACGTTTGCATGCAAGGCAAACGTAATTTCGTGATACCCACCATAACGCGAAAACGACGCGAAAATTAACGCTTACAGTAATATGAACTATCGTGAAATTACGTTATGTAACTACGCTTACAAACGGTTGCATGCAAGGCAAACGTAATTTCGCGATACCCACTGTAATGCGAAAATTACGCGAAAATTAAGCTTACGCGGAATTTCGTGAAATCCTTCTTCATTACGATTATGTACTTACGGCCATAATCGTAATTACACTAATTACGCGACATTTCGCGAAATCGTAATTAAGTCATTAGGCTCATCTCTAGCTGTTGCTCATCTTTTAGAACAGAGAGGAGGTTCTGAGATTAGATCCATTTTAGCAGTGTGATCCCACCAGGAAGCAGCCATGTGAGGATGATATTATTCTTCTCCATGGGAACGAGGTGTAGCCTGGGGATGAGGACAATCTCAGCACTGCTCTGAGGGGAAGCTGAACAGTCCCATTAGGTGGCGGAACCCTGGGAGGTATTCAGAGATGGGTTGGGATGTAATGGGATCCTAGGTAAGGTAATAGATTTTGCACACTTTTGTAGTCCATTTGGGTAAGCTGACGTGGAGAGAGGTCAGAGAAGAAGGCAGGTGAGCCTCTTGACACTTATTAGGCCCCAGGCACCTGCCTAGGTTATTACTGGGAGAGGGGGTGCCCCAAGATGTGATGTGTGGAAGTAATAATGACAGCTGGATAAAACATAAATAAATAGGCTTACCTCTATCTATTGATAGACATGCTCCCTGCTTGTAAAACAATAGTATTAAGACACTTTTTTGATCTGAGGAAGCAGACTGCGATCCACAAAACGTGTTATCATTCAAGTGTCTGGTTTTAATTTGAAATTGTGTTATTTTAATTGGGTTACCCCCTTTTAGAGGTAAGCCTATTTATTTAAGTTTTATCCAGCTGACATTATCCCTTCCACGCATCACATCTTGGGGCGCCTCCTCCCTCCCAGTAATATCCCACACCGGCCCCCTCAGCTCAGGGTGTTGGCTGAGTATGTTGGTTCCTTGGAACCCTTACACCCCTTTTTCTTTTCCTGGAGAACGACCTACATTGTCGAAGACCAAAGAACTCGAGTGAGGACGGGCTTTCCTCACCACCCATTACACTATGGTTACCGGTCTTACAACCTATTCTTGTGAGTACTCTGCACATACTGTTGTTGAGTGTCCCATACCCTCAACATACTACACCATCAGGGGCTCCTGGTGTCCCACGCCCTCCGTCCCTATTTCTTCCTCATTTGTCTGTCTTTCAGGACTTTGTCCTTCTTTCTGTGTAAATATATATATTTATCTACTGAAAAATGTATTTAATTGGCTCTAAACTTTCTTCCTTTTAAATTGATATATTTCTTTATTTTCAAATGTTAATATAAAGGAAAATAAACCAGTATAGACAGGGCCGGCCCTAGACTTTTTGCCGCCTGAGGCAAATTTTTTTAAAAAAATTGCCACCGCCGCCCCTCCCCCCCCGGGGGGGGGGGGGGCCGCTGTGGGGGGCCGCCGAGCTGGAGGGGTAGCTGGCAGGACGGGAGTATTGGGCCAGCGGCGGGGAGGGGGGTCGGACCCCCCCCCCTCCCTCGCCTGGGTCCCCCGTCCTCTGCTCCCCTCCAGCCTAAATAGACGCAGCCGTATATGTAAGAGGCACGGGCGGGGAGGACACTCACCTCTTCCCAGCATGCGCTCCACTGACATCACTTCCTGCAGCGTTGCAGGAAGTGATGTCAGTGGAGCGCACGCTGGAGCGAGGAGGAGGTGAGTGTCTCCCCGCCCGTGCCTCTTACATATACGGCTGCGTCTATTTAGGCTGGAGGGGAGCGGAGGACGGGGGACCCAGGCGAGGGAGGGGGGGGTCCGACCCCCCTCCCCGCCGCTGGCCCAATACCCCCGTCCTGCCAGCTACCCCTCCAGCTCGGCGGGCCGGCTCCCCGCACCCACGGACGGGCGGGTGCCGCCCCTGGAAATTTGCCGCCTGAGGCAAAAGTTTCACCCGCCTCATGAGCGGGCCGGCCCTGAGTATAGAAAGGACCAGTGGGGTTTGAATTATAAAAAAACATTTTTCCTATGAAATCTTTGGTATTCATGACTAGGGGTGTGTCAAGGGCGTGATCAGGGGTGTGGTAAGGGCGTGGCTTAAGTGTCCCTCTTTCTCATCTCAAAAAGTTGGGATGTATTTGTCCTTATCTAATTTTTTGTCTCCTTTTGAAGGTATTCAGACTCCATTGGTAGTGGTACCACACCCTCTAACTGCCTAGGTTTACTAGGGGGATGACCCTGCTCTTGAGGTATTTACAAAAATAAAATATTCAAATTTGGTTTGCATAAACATTTTATGAAACATAAAATGTCTTTTACGTTCTGCTTAACAGAACAACAAGCCGTTTCCGGGTGTTTACAGCGGCGGAAGCGGTACAACCTCCTCGCTTTGCGCATGAATCCGATTTCATTAACACTCTGTGAATATTTAGTAAATAGACCTCTTTGTGCTCGCCGTGCCCGCCGGTAAATGTCCTCTCATCTGCCAGATTAATTTATTCATGCTACACAAAGACGGGCAAATATTTCCTGCCACGCAATAATTGCATTTGCTGTTTACTTTTCCCATGTTATCAGAATTTACTAGAAGTCATTAATTACCTCTGGCTTACGCTTATTAGCACACGTCCGTAAGACAGCCCTCAATGTATGCAAATCAGATGCAGAAACCGATGAGACCGATTTTCACCGCTGAACCCGACTGATCTCGGCGCACCTTCTCTGAGTTCCGTTCTCCGAAAATATTGCTGGGGAAAAAATAAAGAAATTAATTCTCTGCCTGTGAAAAATGTGCGAATGTTCTGTTCCTGGAAGTGGCATTTGCCGATTCTGAACCGCGACCCGCGCTTCTAAAATTTTATATGTCTTCCTGTTAACGATGGCATCTATTTTTACTGCGGTACAAATGTGTTTACCCCCGCGAAAGATCGGCTCCTTCTGCCAAGTTGGAGAAGGGTCACAAAATTAGGTGAATCGCAAGTTCAAGTATTACACATGTTTATTTTAAAATGTAAACCTGAATTCAAGAGGAAATGTAGTGAAGATAACGTGATTCAGAAAATTGATCATTATTTTTTACAATACTGTATATACTTGCATATAAGCCGACCCATGTATAAGCTGAGGTACCCACTTTTTCCTCAGGAACCAGGAAAAAGTGATTTACTCACATATAAGCCCCCTCCCCAATACAGCCCCCCTCCACAGTAGTCAGATGTGACCCCAGTACAAGTCAACCCAACCCCCATCCCCATAGCCAGATGTGCCCCAATGATAAAGCTGTGTCTCAAGACGCCACTAGATGGCGTCATAGATATGAGACACAGCGATTGCCACACAGGAAGAATCCCCGATCATTGCACCGCTGACATGTTGCTTGCACACTCCACTCCACAAGCCAGGAGACACAGGTAGACTTGAGCAGCGCACTCTGCACAACATGCTGCAGGGGGTGGAAGGGACATACACAGCAGGGAGCCAGCTGGCAGGAGCCGGATCACTAGTGCACGATCCTTACGCTCCTCTGCCAGTAACAAACCTGCTCCACCATCCGTTCTGCTCCACTGACTTGCATATAAGCTGAGGGGGTAACCTTTCAGCACATTTTTTGTGCTAAAATTTTAGGCTTATATGCGAGTATATAAGGTATTTATCTATAAATTATTTAGTCAGTCTTAAAGAGAATCTGAAGCGAGATTAAAACTCGCTTTTAACCTTATATTCAACAGGGGAATGTTTGCCATAGCTAAAACGCCGCTATCCCGCGGCAGAACGGGGGGTCTTTACCCCCCAAATCCCCTCTGTGGTTGAGGTAGGGCTAATGGCCACAGCCCTGCCTCTCAGCATGTCAATCAGCGCTGAACGCTGCCTCTCCCCCGCCCCTCTCAGTCTTCCTTCACTGAGAGGGGCGGGGGAGAGGCGGAGATCCGCCGCTGATAGACATGCACGGAGGCAGAGCTACAGCCGAAAGCTCTGCCTCCATGAGCAGCAAAATCTACGACCAAGTTGGTAATGGATTTTGCAGGAGGGATTTGGGGGGTAAAGACCCCTCGTTATGCCGCGGGAAAGCGGCGGTTTAGCAGGAACAAACATCCCCCTGTAGAATATAAGGTAAAAAGCAAGTTTTAATCTTGCTTCAGAGTCTCTTTAAGGTGCCCATTAACGGTACCATTTTTCACCAAATTTGATCTTTCCATGCGATTTTTACGATCGCATTGTATAGAAAATTCACTATTTATGAAGGCAATCGATAATGAACGATTCGTTAGTTGATCACTAAACAGGATCACATCGATCCGAAAGTTGGAATTTATGATCAAATTTGAAGAAAGAATCGTTCAGTAAATGTGAACAACCAATAATTGCCTTCAGATTGCTTACGGTCATTCAAATTGCATTGAAAAATCGCATTTAGTAAAAAAAAATGTACCGTTAAAGGGCACCTTTAGCCCCATTGTAAAAGCTTTCCTCAAACCAATTTACGTTGTGGAATTTATCACTGGTGGTCACATCTTTAGTACTGGCAGTAGAGATGTTGGCGAGCAGCTCGCCAGCCAATCTCTATGTGCAGTCTGGCTGCATACTACTTCCAGGTTGTAATGTCCCGCAGTAGAGCGCATGCCCGTGTATGCACGCGTTCATTAGTACGCATGCCCTGGCCCGGCGCTGCGCGTCCCTGATTGCCACGAAGCATGGTCTGGGCCGGGGCATGCGTACTACTCCGGGACATTGCGACCCGGAAGTAGTACAGGGTCAGCTATTTGCGAGCTGTTCGCCTACATCGTTAACTGGCAGGTGATCTCTGTGGAATGTTCGGTACTGAGAGTTCTAAAGGCAGTACAAAAACATAGCTGGTCTCCCAGAATGCTCTTGGAAGGGGGAAGAATTCTGCATAATAAACATCCTAGGATGTGTCTCAGTGGGAGGCTGGGGTTACATACAAGCAATTGTCTGCAGATCTGATCCGCAAAGATGGAGTTCAGAGCTTGAGACACAAATTTCTGTCTTTTGGGGACTTTTACAAACATTGCAGATCGATCTTTGATCTTTCGTTTTCCAAAGATTTTTATCTCATGTGTGCATGCAGCTTAAAGTAAAGGGGATGCTATTAGTTCAGGATAGCATACATATGTACTGCACATTGTACAGAGCTTGGGATTGGCCAATCACATATGCTTGCTGCTGATTTAAAGCCTGGTACACACCATGCAATTTCCCACCAGATAGATGGGTCGATAGATATTTTTGACAGATCCAAACGGATTTCCGATCATTTCACTGATCGATATTCTGATCACTTCTATGGAAAACAATCATTAAAACGATCAGAAATCAGATCAGACAGAAGTTATCTATTCGACCATCTATCTGGCGGGAAATTGCATGGTGTGCCTGGTTCACACTTTCATTTATAATTGGCCAATCACTGACCGATATTACCACCTCCATGTAGTATAAGATTTACCTACACAATCTGCTCATAATATTCAATATCTGTTCACCTCATACTACATGGAGTTGGTAAATTGGTCAGTGATTGGCCAATCATAATTGAAAGTGTGTACCTGGCTTAGTGACTCAGCTGTAAGCTGGAGATATGTGCATCTTATTGCTGATCTTTGCTGCTGGACGTCTGCCAGAGAACTCCGGAGTGTTGCTGGACTTTGCTCAGTGTGGTTTGTACTGACTGTCCCTTTAGATGCTGGGAGTTCCCACAATGCTTCACTGCTTTATATGCAAATAAGGTGTACAATGGTTATCTTGTAGGCTATTTTGTTTCCTACCAAAATATAACAAACTTGTCCCTAAAATAAATAAGATAAGCACCGATGTGTGTTTCTATGTACTAATTATAATATGTGAAGAAAAATACGATATCAGTATCTCGCCCTAATATGTGGTGACCGGCAACAGAAGTCCTTATATAGCAGACACAGAGCAGTGTAATATTGCCCAGATGATCCTCAGTGGTCTGGGGTGCAGGCTTCAAACCTGTAGCTGTTTAGCGACAGAGTGGTTCAATTCCACCTTCTGGGCGATTGCTACATGAGCAAGTTAGATTGTACCTGATTGTCTGCCTAATGGTGGCCATTCATGGTACAAATTTTCATTTTTTTCAATTAGATAATTTAGTTCGATTATTCTGTTAGATAGAATATAAAGATTTTTCCAACATGCCCGATCAGATTTTTCTGGAAAAAACTGGATAATCGTTTGAATTTCTTGATCGAAAAAAAATATTTTCATTCAATACCATCATTTAGATCGAATAAACGGGAAAATCGAACGTTTTTATTGCTGTGTGTATGGGCACCATAAAGGTGGCCATACATGGTACAATTTTTATTTTTTTTTCGATTAGATAATTTAGTTCGATTATTCCGTTAGATCAAATATAACGATTTTTCCAGCATGTCCGATCAGAGTTTTCTCTGAAAAACGGGATAATCGTTCGATTTTCTTGATCGAAAAAAAAAAATATTTTCAACTTTCATTCGATTTGATCATTTAGATCGAATAAACGGGAGTATCGAAGTTTTTATTGTACCGTGTATGGCCACCATAATGCTGATTGGTGGCCACAAGGAGAATTGCCAAAAGGCGTCCCGGGGAGGAGGTTTGCTAGCAGCTTTATCTGCTGGCAGAGTTAAGGGACCCATACACTTACCGAATTTCCCGCCGATATACAGCCGATTCGATCACTGTGATCGAATCGGCTGTGAAATTGTCGCGCCCACGCTGACCAAACGATCGACTTCCGTCCGAAATCGATCGTTCCCGACGATTCCCATCATTCCGTCTGTGCAGAAGATTTCCCTAGATTGCCGCTGGGTCAGGAGTGCGTCGATAGCGGCGTTCGAAATGCCCGACGACCGACGCTAGCGGCAATACATTACCTGCTCCGCCAGCGCGTGTCCCCGCTGTCACCGCGATCTCTTCTCCACGCTGGGTTCCAGGTTTCGGATCGGCTGGCTACTTCCTGTCCCGACAGGAAGTTTAAACAGTAGAGCGCCCTCTACTGTTTAAACTTCCCCGGACCGGAAGTAGCCAGCCAGTCCGAAACCCAGAGCAGAGATGAAGACAGCGGAGAGAGCGGTGACTCGCGCCGGCCGGATCAGGTAATGTATGCGGGCGGGGGGCAGCAGCAGCTCCACAGATTGTGATCGGTTTCATGCTAAAATCGATTCACAATCTGTTTGCAGTAAAGGCAGCCAGATTCGATCAGAGAGGGATCTATCTGTTGGTCGATCTGATGGCAAATCGACCAGTGTATGGCCACCTTTACACAGTGAAACCACAGTCTGTTTACATTGTAGATTGCTATAATTGGGACAGCCCTATCACTTGGCTGTGCCCTGGAGGGGAAAACAAAGGATTGCTCTCATAGTCTGATACCTATTAGAGATGATCCTGCTGATTAGCTGTGGGGAGGGCAAAAATATTAATATGTTTATTGAAAAAAAAAGCTGCAGCAGTGATCAGAGCCCACCAACAGAATGCTCTGTTGGTGGGCAGAAATGGGGGGGGGGTCCATTTGTGTTCTCAGTTGTATGGCTCTGCAGCGAGATAATAAAGCTGCAGAGCACTGAATTGTAAAAAATAGCCTGGTCACTAGGGGGATGTAAGCCTGTGGTCCTTAAGGATCCATTCAAACTTACGCTATTAGAAGGCGATTCCCGCTAATCACTAAAGCGCTAGCACTTTTTAAAGCGCTAATGCTATGTTATCCTATGGCAGTGTTCTCACTGCCATGATTGGCGCCAATCACAATTAGCGCCAATTACAAACGTTTTATTTGCAGCATTTTCTGGGCGATTCTGGAGCGATTGCGGTACAAAGCTTATAAAGCGCTGACCACGATCACTCTGGAAACACGGACGTGTCCAGTGATTTTTACCACTCTAATCGCAGTAAAATCACTCGTGCAAAACGGAAGCGCAAAGCACTCCCGTTTTGCCATTTTAGATGTGAACGAGGCCTAAGTGATGCCACATCTGTGCATGCTTTCTCTTTTTCCCTGCATACGAATCTGGAGGTAGTCTATTGATTTTTAATTGACTGCTTTTTCCTTTCCAAATTTGTGTACAGTGAAACACTGCAAAATACCTCTAGTGGAAACAATTCCTAAGGGAGATTCATAAATAGTCTGTCAGGAGAGGTGCGGTAGGCAATACTTAGCATTGGGGGGCTGCTCACTAACCCCCATCTTTATGCTGACATCCACCTTCTTTGTAAAATGATAATCCACGCCATGCACTGATGAGGACCAACCAGTCTCAAACAGTCTGTATGCATGTTGGATTATATTGTTTCTGTACAATTAACAAGCTGACACATCCTTGCAGTCCAGCGGATCTGGAGGTGTGGCTAGCAACAGGGACAACAAGGGATAATTTGCATATTCAGCAGTGATGCATTGTGGGCGACATCATATGCTCACTCCGACCTGAATAATCTCAAAATTCCTTCAGTTTTAAGCCTCCTGGCAGTCTATTAAAAACCGCCAGGGGGCAGCGCAGCAGTTTTTATTTATTTATTTTTTAAATCATGTAGCGAGCCTAGGGCGATCAAGCCCGTCCGGAAATCCCCTTCTGAACGGGGTTTCCATTAGGGCTTCCCCGTCGCCATGGCGATGGGCGGGATGACATCAAAGGGAGTCAAAGGGAGTCCCGATCCACCCCTCAGCGTTGCCTGGCACTGATTGGCCAGGCAGCGCATGGGGTCTGGGGGGGGGGGGCAGCAATTGGTGTGCACACGCAGCTAGCAAAGTGCTAGCTGCGTGTAGCAAAACAAAAATTATGCAAATCGGCCCAGCAGGGCCTAAGAAATCCTCCTACGTTCGGGGTTACCGCCAGGAAGGTTAAAAAGGCAGAACTCCTGAGCAATGCTTTCGTAGTCCATTTACTTCCTTCTTTTTCACGCAGTGCAAGCAAGGGTTAAAAAATCTATGGAAATTAGGGATGATCAGAATGAGCAAATTCCGTTCCGCTGGAATTGCAGAATTCCGCCAGCGCCGGTGGTTTTGGCGCCGCAGGAGGTGTCATGTAAGCTTTGGGACCTGGCGGTGGTTCCATGGCAGTGGTTTTGGCGCCGCAGGAGGTGTCGCGTAAGCTATGGGACCTATACAAAATGTTTGGGATAGGTGTGATAGCTAGGGAGCTGGTTGCTAACATAGGACTGATTGGTTTTTGTTAACACTGTAATTGGTGCTGAAATAATTCCGATTTTCATGCAGAAATCCGTTTGGGTGGTTTTTGTAAGCCTCTGATTGGTGCAGAAATTCAGATTTTCATGAAGAAATCCTGTTGTTTTCACTTTAAGCTTCTTCTAGTGGCTTCCTTGTGATTGGCTTACAAAATTCCGCATCCCGCCAAAATTACGCATCGTTCCGCGGAATTTCCGCTATACAGCTAAGGCAATTCCGTTCCGATGCAACGGAACCACCAAATTCCAGCCGGAATCGCGGAAAATGGAATTCCGCGGAACGTGGTGAGCATCCCTAATGGCAATCACTGTTGCTTGCGAGTTTTCGCCAAAGCCGTTTTCGCATAGAAAATCCTATTTTCTATTGGAGACATTTTTTTCAATAAAGTGCCAAAATTTTAGCATTTTTGAGTTTTTCACAAAGATGCAAAAAAAAACAAAAAACGGTATTTTCACAGTTAAAACGTGAATAATTATATTTTTCGCAAAAACAACATTTTATATCGAAATTTTGTGAAAAACGCAAAAAAAAAAAAAAACTTCTTTTCGATGGTGTTTTCACTCGAAAATTTAATTTTACATTATTTTCGTGAAAATTAATGCGAAAAGAATATTAGCATTTTTATTTATCACTGATGGCAATCTCATACGCACATTGTTTATGTTTACCAAACAATTGTCTGCAGATCCAATCCACCAAGATGGAAATAGAGGATCGAGAGACAAATATATTTTATTTCTGTCATTTGGGGACTTGCACATTTTTTTTTTTTACAAAGATTCTCTGCGGATCGATCTTTGATCTTTTGTTTTCCAAAGACTTTTATCTTTCGTGTGTAAGCATCTAGGGACACTTGCTGCCAATTTTGAGTGGTTCATTTGCAAGCTGGAGATATCTGCACCTTATTGCTGATCTTTTCTGCCGGGTGTCTGGCAGAGAACTCCCGAGTGTGGCTGGACTTTGCTCAGTGTGGTTTGCACTGACTGTCCCTTTATATGCACGGAGTTCCCACAATGCTTTGCTATTTTATATGCAAATAAGGTGTACAATGTTTATATCACAGGCTATTTTGTTTCCTGACAAAATGTGGCAAACCTGTTCTTAAAATAAATAAGATAAACACTGATGTGTGTTTCCATGTACTAATGATAATATGGGAGGAAAAATACAATATAAGTATCTCTCCCTAATGTGTACTGACCGCCCACAGCAGGCCTTATATAGCAGACACAGAGCAGTGTAGTATTGCCCAGATGATCCTCAGTGGTCTGGGGTGCAGGCTTCAAACCTGTAGCTGTCTAGCGACAGAGTGGTTCAATTCCACCTTCTGGGCGATGGCTGAAGTCACAAGTCAGACTTTCTTCCTATTTTCATGCTGTTGTGTATCTTTTAAAGGGTACCAGAGATGTCCCGTAATTGAAAAAATAAAAAAGAAGGTATACATACCTAGAGCTTCCTCCAGCCCCCATATGCGCTGATCGATCCCGCGCCGCCGTCCAGCGCTGCCCGCAACTATGAGAACGGGCTCCCGTCACTGACGTCAGTGCTACGCAGGAGAAGTGCACCCTCTACGTATCTCTCCATACACTGCTGCAGAGATACGCAAAGAGCGCACCTCTGCTTCGCTTAGACTGGCTCCGACTGACAGAACAGCGCGGAGCCGGTTCTCATAGCTGCGGGCAGAGGAGGATGGCTGCGTGGGATCGATCAGCGCGTTTGGGGCTTGAGTAAGCCCCAGGTATGTATAATAGCTTTATTTTCTCGTCTCTGGTTCCCTTTAAAGGACATCCGAAGAGAAAATAAACTAATGAAAAAACGATTGTATCTATCTTCTTTCACCTAAAAATGAATTTTTAAGATATTGCACAGTTTTATTTTATGTTTAAATCTACTTTTTAAGTTTTAACTGTTTTATTGTTTTTTGCTCAATGACACCTTCATTGAAGTATGCCAGAGCTAAAATCTATGAACTATTGGCCCTTTTTATCTCTTTCCTGCTCACAGAAGCCATTTTCTGCTAGGCAAGTGTTTTATTGTTGGAATTTCTTATCAATGAGGGTCACACTGTAGTCACTTCCTGTCTGAGTCAGGACTGAGTCAGCCACTTACATACCTGATATTTAACTCTTTAAGGCAGAGAAAGAAAAAAAAGGAACACAGCCTAGTTATTTGTGTGCTAGGCACTGTACATACACATGTCTAACTCATCATGTCACATGTCACTTCGGGTAACTTGCTAGCAGCACATTGCTAGATCATTATTTCCAAAGTGAGGCAGGCACACCATCCGTTTCTCGGGGTGCTTGGCGAGCTGGCATAGGCAGTGCCACACTCAAAGTCCAAACTCACAGATCTCACCAGCACACCACAGGTTAAAGCGCACCTTTTATTGTGCCAGTATCCACAGAATCCAACAATTGTTTCGGGGCCACGCAGGGTCCCCCTTTGTCAAGGCATATGGTTACATCACACATAAATGATCATTCCTCTATATACACACCTAATCACCAACCCCACCCGGACAAAAGTGACCTCACGAATGACATCATGGTTATTAGCATAAGTAAACACGATCTGTTTGAGCCCAATGCTATCCATCATGGAGTTATTTACATTATACACATACATAAAAATGTGCACCACCTAACTCTATCTGCATACCTACCATTATCAGGTGCGCCCAGATCGCTCCTGGCGTCATCATGTATCAACGTGCTGATTAGCCAATTGGAGCGGCGAAACGAGCGGTGTTCACGCCCATGGGCGGTATCGGCGGCGAGCGCTCCGCTGGATTAGGCTAACAGTGATGGGTAACGGACGGAGTGGGAAGGCTCAGGAAGTTTGAATATAACAATTTGACCCAAGCACGCCAGGAGCGATCTGGGCGCACCTGATAATGGTAGGTACGCAGATAGAGTTAGGTGGTGCACATTTTTATGTATGTGTATAATGTAAATAACTCCATGATGGATAGCATTGGGCTCAAACAGATCGTGTTTACTTATGCTAATAACCATGATGTCATTCGTGAGGTCACTTTTGTCCGGGTGGGGTTGGTGATTAGGTGTGTATATAGAGGAATGATCATTTATGTGTGATGTAACCATATGCCTTGACAAAGGGGGACCCTGCGTGGCCCCGAAACAATTGTTGGATTCTGTGGATACTGGCACAATAAAAGGTGCGCTTTAACCTGTGGTGTGCTGGTGAGATCTGTGAGATTGCTAGATCATTCTGGAACTCTTGCAGTGTTTGTGACTCTGGCCATTTTTCCTATGCTTCCTGATCCTTGCCCTTGTACTCTGAGCTCCTGGTATTGACCCTTGCTAGTCCGACTATTCTCTTTGCCTACTGTCTCTGTATTCCTGATATATTCTGATTGCCTGGTTTGATTACTGTCTGCATGACTTGTCTATTGTATGCCGATTTGGTTTATTTACTCCTGTATATATTGTGAGATTCCTGTGTATGCTATTGTATATATTGTGTGATCTGTGTTACTGCATAGTGTTGTATATATCTGTATAGTTAGTTAGAGGGGTTCTGGTATTTGATTCATTGTGGCATTGATTGTATGCTTGTATGTGTATGCTGCTTGTACAATTGAATTACTGCACTTTGTAAATAAACATGTTTTCACCTTCAAATCCAACCTGTGCAGACCTCATGTGATTGCTTGCTCTTGCCTTGTCTTGATAAGAATCTGCATGTGCAGATCCTGATGTTGGATACACACGGTGCGTTCCCGCACTCGATGCCCCGCTCGATTTCCGGCCGCTCCATTATTTCCGAGCTTTTCCAAGCGCATTTCGATGATTGTTAGGTCGATTCACATGTACAGTATGCCAAATCGACCTAACGATCCATCGAAACGCGAATCGGACATGTTGGAAATAATTTAGGTCGACGGGAATCGAGCAGCGCATCGAGTGCGGGAACGCACCGTGTGTATCCAGCATTACACTAAATGCCTTCATACTGAGCGCGCCCAGACTGGTGCTGCTGCTCTCTAAGTCTGCTCCAGACATTACATCTCATTTCTGCTACTTTAAACCTCTTAATGAAAAGACTGGACCGAAATTTCAGTGGATTCTAATGTAGCACTTCTCCAGCAACACCTATAACCTTTCAGAACACCTGGATTACTTGGGATGGCAAAGATTTAAGCTGGATTGGATCTTCCTTGGTATCACACACGGCTGAACACTGCACACCTTCCTTGGAATTGACCTGAGACCTTAAAGACTTTCTGCCTCTTTGTGCCCGCCCTCTCCCATCCTGTGAGTAACTTTCATCGATTATCTACAGCATCTATGCTCAATAGACTATATTTTTCTACATATACTATACATTATATCTTCAAATTCCTAAACAAAGAACTGTGTGTTTTCAAACTCATGCTGTCCATCCATACATCTCTGTGTAAGGACAATTCAGTCTATACAGGCCCTTTGATCTCTGCAGGATACCAGCCACAGCTGACAAACTTCACACCTTGACTCTAAATAGGACCTATCTCAGCAGGAGCCCTGAGCTGTCTCTTGTCCATCCTAATGTGTAAACATCAATATTCAGCAGAGAGACTTCTAGCTGTATACCAACCAAGAAATATCTATCCAATTGACAAATCTACAATAATTCTACTGAAGTCTGTTGGAATCTTCAGAAAGACAAAGAGAGGCTCGAGAGGACGTGGGAAAAGATATTCTTCACCGCAGAACCAAAATAACTCTGTGACAAAATCTGCAGAGTACACCCAGCCAACAACCCTAATAGCTCCAGCACAATCCAGCAGAGATGACAGCCACACATCTGGAGACTGTTCTGTCTTGGAGTCATCAATCTCAGACCCTAGCTCCCAGGGTAGCCCCATCAAGGCTGTCCTCTGTAATGTCAGATCGATAAACAACAAAACAGCAATCATACATGATCTAATAGAGTCTTCTGATCTGGCCTGCCTGACTGAAACCTGGCTTTCTGAACCAGTTGGCCCCACCCTGGAGGCTGCCGTGCCAACAAACTATTCCGTGATATACTGCAACAGGAAAGAACGCAGGGGAGGAGGGGTTGCACTTTGCTTTAGATCAGCTTTGAAAATCAGACCACTTACTGTAGGTCCTACCAACTCGTTTGAATGCTTGGGGGTGCAACTTTCAGCTGAGAAAAACATTAACATATTGCTGATCTACCGCCCACCAGAAAAACACTCAGACTTCCTTAAAGAGAACCCGAGGTGGGTTTAAAGAATGTTATCTGCATACAGAGGCTGGATCTGCCTATCCAGCCCAGCCTCTGTTGCTATCCCAAACCCCCCTAAGCTCCCCCTGCACTCTGCAATCCCTCATAAATCACAGCTGTGCTGTGGAGGTTGTGTTTACATCTGTAGTGTCAGTCTCAGCTGCTCCCCCGCCTCCTGCAGAACTCCGGTCCCTGCCCCTGTCCCTTCCCTCCAATAAGCAGGGAGGGAAGGGATGCAGGCGGGGACCGGAGTTCTGCAGGAGGCGGGGAGAGCAGCAGACTGACACTATAGAGATAAACACAGCCAGCTCTGACAAGCTGTTTGTCAGCAGCGTGGCTGTGATTTATGAGGGATTGCAGAGTGCAGGGGCACCTTTGGGGGGTTTGGGATAGCAACAGAGGCTGGGCTGTATAGGCAGATCCATCCTCTGTATGCAGATAATATTCTTCAAACCCACCTCGGGTTCTCTTTAAGGAACTTGTAGACCTCCTATGCAACCTAACACTGGAACACCCCAGATGGATTGTTCTTGGAGATTTCAATACATGGGTGGATGACTCCTCTTCAAAACTTGGAATAGAGCTACCTCGTGCCTTACATGAACTGGGCTTCCTCCAATCAATCAGCTCTGCTACTCACAGGAAAGGCCACACTCTGGACCTTATATTCCATACTGGGCTGTCAATAGCCAATGTGGAAATTAATCCTGTTGCCTGGTCAGACCATCACACTATCCACTTCTCCCTCTCAATACCAGCTGTCAAACACCAGGTCAAGAATCAAATAAAATATCGCCGCTTAAAAGGGCTAACACCTCAACATATCCGAGATAACCTTAGCTTTGATGAATTGACTGACTCCAGCTTGGACCCTGATACTCTGGTGTTTAAATACAACAAATGTGTGTCCTCCACCTTTGAGACCATTGCTCCTCTGCGCACCAAATATCTTACTCCACACCATCATGCACAGTGGTTTGATAACGCTATAAAAGAGCTGAAAAGACAAGGCCGAAAACTTGAGAGACTGTGGCGCAAATCTCAGTCCCCAGAAGACAAACATGCCTTAATCCTCCACTTGAAGAGCTACCAAAAGGTAATCACGGGAAAAAAATCATCCTTTCTATCACAAGAGATTGCAAATGCAGTTAACAAACCAGCCCAACTGTTCCGCACAGTGGAAAAACTCTGCAACCCGGCATGTCAAAAACTTAACATCGAGTCTTCAAAGGACCTCTGTGACCAATTTGCCCATTTCTTCACAGACAAAGTCTCCGCTATAAGGTCCGACATCCAACTTACAGCATCTGAGCCTAATATATCGCTGAAGACCATTAGCAGAGACAATGTAACACCTTGGTCAAACTTCAAAGAAATTGATGAAGAAGTCACATCAAGCATCCTCCTTCACGTCCGCCTTACTACCTGTGACCTAGATCCTGGCCCAACACAGTTCATGTTGAACTGCCCCGACCTGTTCGTACCGGTATTCCTAAAAATTGTTAACTGTTCCTTAAAATCAGGGATATTTCCTGCTTTACTGAAGGAAGCAATCATCAGGCCTCTCCTCAAAAAACCCTCCCTGGACCCAGATGCAATGACCAGCTACAGACCTGTCTCTAACCTTCCCTTTCTGGGCAAGCTAATTGAAAAAGCTGTTTACCTCCAGCTAGAAGCCAAAATCCTACAAAACAACAGTTATGACCCATTCCAGTCTGGCTTCAGGAAACACCACAGCACTGAAACGGCCCTCATCCAAATATGCAACCACCTGCTCATGGCAAGAGACAGAGGAGAGTGCTCCATCCTCATACTGCTAGACCTTTCTGCAGCCTTTGATACAGTTGACCATGACATCTTGATAAACAGGCTACAGGAATACTGCGGCATTGATGGCATAGTTCTTCAGTGGTTCCAATCCTTCTTGAGTGGCAGAACTCAAAAAGTGTCTATGGGGCCCTTCCTGTCCACCCCTGTATCACTTAGGTATGGGGTGCCCCAGGGCTCAATCCTCTCTCCCCTGCTTTTCACGATTTACATGTTACCGCTGGGAAAACTAATCCAAAAACATGGCCTGACATACCACTGCTATGCAGACGACACTCAACTATATCTTTCCTTCAAGCCTGGTGTGACAGACCCAACTCTAGCTATAAACGCCTGCTTACGTGAACTACAGCAATGGATGAATGACAACTGGCTGAAACTAAATGCAGACAAAACTGAAGTCCTTCTGATAGGAGGGCAGAGCATGATAACAAAACAACTTAACTTGCAGTCTTCACCACTGGGAATAGGAGGCACGGATCTGCGCAGCTCTGATCATGTGCGTAGCCTGGGAGTTCTAATTGATTGGGATTTAAACTTCAGAACTCAAATCTCTGCTGTGGTGAAATCATCCTATTTTCACCTGAAGAACATTGCAAAAATCAAGCACCTCATACCCCCAGAAGATCTGCCAACCTTAGTCCACGCCTTCATCACATCCCGACTGGACTACTGCAATGCTCTCTACACTGGCCTTCCAAAAAAGGTCTTGTACCGACTACAGCTGATACAGAATACTGCTGCCAGACTGCTAACCAACCAACCCCGTCACTGCCACATAACGCCAGTCCTGCACTCCCTTCACTGGCTACCTATAGAATGGAGGGTCCTATTCAAGATCGGCCTACTGACATTTAAATCCCTGAATAATTTAGGCCCTGGATACATGAAAGATATGTTGCAGCTGCGTAGCAATCCCTGCATTCTCAGATCAACAGGTTCTAATAATCTAGTCATACCCAGAGTCCACTTGGAAACTTTTGGTCCCAGAGCCTTCTGTCATGCTGCCCCTACGTTTTGGAACTCCTTACCTCAACAGATCAGGACAGCTCCATCCCTGGACGTGTTTAAATCCAGACTGAAAACCCACCTGTTCAGTTTGGCATTTGCAGAAATA
This sequence comes from Hyperolius riggenbachi, assembly GCF_040937935.1. Taxonomy (NCBI): domain Eukaryota; kingdom Metazoa; phylum Chordata; class Amphibia; order Anura; family Hyperoliidae; genus Hyperolius; species Hyperolius riggenbachi. The sequence goes on from NC_090650.1 coordinate 439,907,532, forward strand.
TAACTTTTGTTGTGTGAATACTTCATCCTACTAATTACTGAATCTGAGAGAGCCTAAGCGCTTTGAGTCCTATGGGAGAAAAGCGCTATAGAAATGTTATTGTATTGTATTGTATTATTAAAAAGACAGAACAGCTGAGCAATGCTTTCGTAGTCCATTTACTTCCTTCTTCCAACGCACTGCACACAAGGGTTAAAGTGGACCCAAATTAAAAATACAAGATTTCAGAAATAAAATCTATTTTCTAAATTATAATGATAAATAGCTGCCTTTTTTCAGCTGCATGATGACAAATATAAAATATTTTACATTTATTGGAGGAACCCCTCCCTTCCTTTCATATTGCCGGGACAGAATCCGGCAGACTGGTGGAGTAGGGGGTGCCCGGCAATGGAGGAATTGCTAATGGCTGCCCCCAGTATAACCCTAGCTATGAAAAGAGAAGGGTGAAAAGCATGCACTGAAATGCTCATAGGCTTGAAGGAGTGTTAATTTATCTTTGTATGTGTCAGAGTGGTGCAACTAAATATTTGTAATTAAAAAAATGTTTGGTTTGGGTCCGCTTTAAGCAATCTATGGCAATCAGTGTTGCTTGCAAATTTTCACCAAATACATTTTCGCATTGAAAATCCTATTTTTATTCGAGAATTTTTTTGGCAAAAAAGTTCCCAAATGTTAGCATTTTCGAGTTTTTCACAAAGATGCAAAAAAATAAATAAATAAAAAAATAAAAAAAAAAACAACAGTATTTTCACAGTGAAAACGTGAATAATCTATATTTTTCGCAAAAATAACATTTTACATCGAAGTTTTGTGAAAGACGCTAAACAAACCCAACTTATTTTCGATGGTGTTTTCACTCGAAATTTTAATTTTACATGATTTTTGTGAAAATTAATGAGAAAAGAATATTAGCATTTTCGCTCATCACTGATAGCAATCTCATACGTACATTGTTTAACAAACAATTGTCTGCAGATCCAATCGACCAAGATGGATATGGAAGATCAAAAGACAAATATATTTTATTTCCATCATTTTGGGACTTGTCATTTTTTATCTCTGCAGATCGATCTTTGATCTTTTGTTTTCCAAAGACTTTTATCTTTCGTGTGTAAACATCTAGGGACACTTGCTGCCAATTTTGAGTGGTTCATATGCAAGCTGGAGATATCTGCACCTTATGCTGATCTCTTTAGTGCTGGGCATCTGGCAGAGAACTCCTGAGTGTTGCTGGACTTTGCTCAGTGTGGTTTATACTGACTGTCCCTTTATATGCAGGGAGTTCCCACGATGCTTTGCTGCTTTATATGCAAATAAGGTGTACAATGTTTATATCACAGGCTATTTTGTTTCCTAACAAAATGTGGCAAACCTGTTCTTAATATAAATAAGATAAGCACTGATGTATGTTTCCATGTACTAATTATAATATGGGAGGAAAAAAATGCAATATCACTATCTCTCCCTAATGTGAAGTAACCGGCCACAGCAGGCCTTATATAGCAGACACAGAGCAGTGTAACATTGCCCAGATGATCCTCAGTGGTCTGGGGTGCAGGCTTCAAACCTGTAGCTGTCTAGCGACAGAGTGGTTCAATTCCACCTTCTGGGCGATCGCTGAATGCACAAGTCAGATTTTTTTCTTATTTTCATGCTGCTGTGTATCTTTTAAAGGGAACCTTAACTGAGAGGGCTATGGATATTTCCTTTTAAACCATACTGGTTGCCTGGCCCTCCTGCTGATCTCTTTCACTGCAGTAGTGGCTGAATCACAGACCTGACACAAGCATGCAGCTAATCCAGCCTTCCTTCAGTCAGAGCACCTGATCTGCATGCTTGTTCAGGGGCTGTGGCTAAAAGTATTAGAGACGCAAGATCAGCAGGAGAGTCAGGCAACTAGCATTATTTTAAAAGGAAAAATCCATATCCTTCTCAGTTTAGGTTCCCTTTAAGGACACCCGAAAAGAAAATAAACCAATGAAGTAAACAATTGTATCTATCTTCTTTCACCCAAAAATGACTTTTTAAGATATTCCAGTTTTATTTTATGTTTAAATCTACTTTTTAAGTTTTAACTGTTTTATTGTTTTTTGCTCAATGACACCTTCATTGAAGTATGCCAGAGCTAAAATCTATGAACTATTGGCCCTTTTTATCTCTTCTCTGCTCTCAGAAGCCATTTTCTGCTAGGAAAGTGTTTAATAGTTGGAATTTCTTATCATTGAGGGTCACACTGTAGTCACTTCCTGTCTGAGTCAGGACTGAGTCAGCTACTTACATACCTGACATTTAACTCTTTCAGGCAGAGAAAGAAAAAAAAGGAACACAGCCTAGTTATTTGTGTGCTAGGCACTGTACATACACATGTCTACCTCATCATGTCACATGTCACTTCGGGTAACTTGCTAGCAGCACATTGCTAGATCATTCTGGAACTCTTGCAGTGTTTGTGACTCTGGCCATTTTTCCTATGCTTCCTGATCCTTGCCCTTGTACTCTGAACTCCTGGTATTGACCCTTGCTAGTCCGACTATTCTCTTTGCCTACTGTCTCTGTATTCCTGATATATTCTGATTGCCTGGTTTGATTACTGCCTGTCTGACTTGTCTATTGTATGCCAATTTGGTTTATCCACTCCTGTATATATTGTGAGATTCCTGTGTATGCTATTGTATATACTGTGTGATCTGTGTTACTGCATATTGCTGTATATATCTGTATAGTTAATTAGTTAGAGGGGTTCTGGTATTTGATTCATTGTGGCATTGATTGTATGATTGTAAGTGTATGCTGCTTGTTTAATTGAATTAATGCACTTTATAAATAAACATGCTTTCACCTTCAAATCCAACCTGTGCAGACCTCATGTGATTGCTTGCTTTTGCCTTGTCTTGATAAGAATCTGCATGTGCAGATCCTGATGCTGGGTACACACGGTGTGTTCCCGCACTCGATGCCCCACTCGATTTCCGAGCATTTCAGAGCGCATTTCGATGATTGTTAGGTCGATTCACATGTAAAGTATGCCAAATTGACCTAACGATCCATCGAAACGCGAATCGGACATGTCGGAAATAATCGAGTCGACGCAAATCGACGGGAATCGAGCAGCAGCGCATCGAGTGCGGGAACGCACCGTGTGTATCCAGCATTACACTAAATTCCTTCAGTTTTAAAAAGGCAGAACTCCTGAGCGAAGCTTTCGTAGTCCATTTACTTCCTTCTTCTTAACGCAGTGCACACAAGGGTTAAGCAATCTATGGCAATCAGTGTTGCTTGCAAGTGTTCACCAAAGCCATTTTCGCATTGAAAATCCTATTTTCTATTTAAGAATTTTTTTGCGATAAAGTGTCCAAATTTTTGCATTTTCGAGTTTTTTGCAAAGATGCAAAAAAAAAAAAAAACCCAGTATTTTCACAGTTAAAATGTGAATAAACTATATTTTTCGCAAACATTTTACATCAAAATTTTGTGAAAAATGCTAAAAAAACCAACGTATTTTCGATGGTGTTTTCACTTGAAAATTTAATTTTACATTATTTACACGAAAATGTATGCAAAAAGAATATTAGCATTTTCACTCATCACTGATGGCAATCTCATACGTACATTGTTTAACAAACAATTGTCTGCAGATCCAATCCACCAAGATGGATATGGAAGATCGAGAGACAAATATATTTTATTTCCATCATTTGGGGACTTGCACATTTTTTTATTTTTTTTTACAAAAGATTCTCTGCGGATCGATCTTTGATCTTTTGTTTTCCAAAGACTTTTATCTTACATGTGTAAGCACCTAGGGACAACTACTGCCAATTTTGAGTGATTCATTTGCAAGATGGAGGTATCTGCACCTTATTGCTGATCTTTGCTGCTGGGCGTCTGGCAGAGAACTCCTGAGTGTTGCTGGACTTTGCTCAGTGTGCTTTGTACTGACTGTCCCTTTAAATGCTGGGAGTTCCCACAATGCTTTGCTGCTTTATGCAAATAAGGTGTACAATGTTTATGTCACGGGCTATTTTGTTTCCTTACAAAATGTGGTAAACGTGTCTCTAAAATAACATAAGATAAGCACAGATGTATGTTTCCATGTACTAATTATAATATGGGAGGAAACATACAATATCAGTATCTCCCCCTAATGTGTATTGACCGGCCACAGCAGGCCTTATATAGCAGACACAGAGCAGTGTAACATTGCCCAGATGATCCTCAGTGACAGGGCTGGGCCGAGGCATAGGCTGGAGCCTCAGGGTGCAGTGTAGGAGGGGGCGCGCAATTCATTCAGCTGTCATTCCTAATTGTGTTTGAAGCAGAAATAAATAAGAAAAGGGGATACATAGCAGTGACTGCAAGCCAGATAACTAGATATTAAGGTGTTGGGGAGGTTGTGGGCCCTGTGGCCCTCTTAGTCTAATAGCAATCAGTGTGTGACAGCTGGGGTGGCAGGGAAGGGGGGCGCACTTTGGTGTCTCAGCCTTGGGTGCTGGAGGACCTTGTCCCGCCTCTGCTCAGTGGTCTGGGGTGCAGGCTTCAAACCTGTAGCTGTCTAGCGACAGAGTGGTTCCATTCCACCTTCTGGGCGATGGCTGAATGCACAAGTCAGATTGTACCTTATTGGCTGCCTAACCCTGATTAGTGGCAGCTTCGCTTGATGAGCAGCATGTTGACAAAAAAGATTCAAGTCTTGGGGGAGGAGGTCTGCCAGTGGCGATTGCCACTAGCAGACTGTTAGTTTATTTACATTGTGCAGGACTGTACTGGGGACTGCTCTGTCACTCGGCTGTCCCCTGAAGGGGAAAAACAAAGGATTGCTCTCATAAGCTGATGCAGGGCAGTTTCTAGGCCAAAACGCACAGAAGGTGTAAGAATGCCCCATTATAGGTTAGCCAGGTAGGTGCTCCCAGCATAGGTGAGATACGCAGGTGCCCCCAGTACAGGTTAGCTAGATGGGTGCTTCCAATATAGGTAGCCAGAATAGTTGCCCCCAGTATAGGTTAGTTAGGTAGGTGTATCCAATATAGTTTGCCACTGGTATAGGTTAGATAGGTAGCTGCCCCTCCAGTATGGGTTCGATAGGTAGCTGCCCCCAGTATAGGCTAGACAGGCAGGTGCCCTCCCCCCATAATGGAAGGGGGAGTCTGCCATGGGGAGGGCGGCCCGACCTCTCCCGGGCCACCCTCCATGCAGAGGAGGAGACCAGCGGCAAGTGAGCGGCGATCGGAACGCAGGAAGGTAAACTGCTGAATGCTGCGCTTTACTCTGCATAGAGGGGGGAGCACGGAGGGCAGCCCGGGGAGAGATTGGGCCATGCTCCGCACAGCTGTGACTCCCCCTCCATCACGGCGCCCCCCCCCCTCCCTCCCTTAGCGCTCAGGGTGGCCGCACGGCCCTAGAAACGGGCCTGGGCTGATGCCTATGAGAGATGATCCTGCTGATTGGCTGTTGGGGGAGGGTGAAAAAATAAATTTTTATATTGAAAAGAAAGAAAGAAAGAAATTGATAAAAAAAAAAAATAAAAAAAAAAGACAAATGTCAGCTTCCGCGTCGGCTGTCAGGCCGGGCATCTCCTCAATGGACAGGCATAGATTGTCACGCGCGCGCGACAGGCGGTGTGAGCTTTATGCATTAAGGTCAGCTGACCTTGGCCGCCACCTCCGCAGTGCTGAAACTTTGCAGTGAAAGCTCTCAGACCTTAAGGTGGCCACACACCATACAATTTTTTTAAATATCTGTTCAATTTAAGAATTGCAATCAATTTTTCTGACTGATTGTAACATTTCAAAAATATGACCAATGTACCACACATGTATGTTCAATTGTATCCTCAATTATGATAAAAATGATTGGAAACTAACAAAATTGCTAGGGTGTGTATATTAATAAATTGACAATCCAACACACACCATACAATCTTTAGAAAGATTGAAGAAAAATATCGCAGTCCGGATCGATTAAAATCAAAGAAAACGGGAAATCCGATCGGATTTTTAAGTCGAATGAAAAAAAAGCTTTCGATTTTTTCGGGAGATACGATCGTTTTTATCAAATTACTGTAAAATCGGATCATTTTATTGTATCGTGTGTGGCCACCTTGAGTCAGATCCGTGTGTGTTTGATCCGGCAGGATCCCGGGGATTCACACTTAGCTTAGGACAAAACATACCATTGTATATTGATTTTCTGTGTATGACTCTTTGCCTGAACCTTTGATTACCATCTCTGCCTATTGATTCTGTACTTTGCCAATCTGATATGCTGCCGACCTCGGCCCGACCTCCATTCTGCTCTTGTCTGCTAAACTCTGCTGATTCTGTACTTTCGCCCATCTGATCTATTACCGACTTCGGCTTGTTTTCTTACTACTATTTTGTCTGACAATTATGTACCGCTGCTGACCGACCTGTTACCGACTTTGCTCGTACGACCACTCTCTGGTTAGTGATAGTCCCAGCCATCTAAGGGCTATCACTAAAGGAGTACTCCTGATACCACTGTGCACCAATACACGTGTGATCATACTCTGAATAAAGTACTGACTACTGTTCTGATAGAGCACGTTCTGATCATCAGATACGCCACTGATGATTACAACAACGCCCTGCAGCAGTTTTCAGAGCCCACCAACAGAAATCTCTGTTGGTGGGCAGAAAATGGGGGGATCCATTTGTGTGCTCAGTTGTATGGCCGTGCAGTGAGCTATTAAAGCTGCAGAGCCCTGAATTGTAAAAAATAGCTTGGTCACTTGTAGTAGTGCTCACCGCCAGGTCGTGATCACGCTTACGCGTGGATTCTCGACCATTTTGACGCATTCCGCCTCGGACACGCTAAACCGTGAGTAGATTTTCAACCACGAAAATCTTCTTCGGCTTCGCGTGAATGCGGACAGAAATCCGCATTCACGCTCGTGAAACCCGGTGCTGAAGTCGTGGTTTGCGGAAATGCGTCAAACTATGCGGAAGTGACACATTGCAGGCCAATCAGAGGGCCCCAGCCAGGCCCTAGCAACCAATCACAGGAGGGGAGCTATGCCCTCCCCTCCTGAATATAAAGCGGCGGCCATGATGGAAAAGCTCTGTCCTTGCTAGACTGTGGTGCTGAGAGGATTATCTCCAGGCCATTGTTGTTTGAGCAAGTGCATTTATTGTGTTAAAAACAAAGCGTTTTTTTTTGCTAACACTGCTCTTATACTGTACACAGTTAGCTAGTCAGTGAGTGATTGCTGTAGTTAGTTGTAGTCAGTGTAGTGTAGTGGGAGTGTGGGAGTCTAGTGATTATTTAACTGTGTGTAGTGCAGGCAGGTTCAGTGCTGCAGTGTAGTCAGTGTAGTGGGAGTGGGGATTATCTGTGTGTAGTGCAGGCAGACAGGTTAGTGCAGCGGCAGTGTTCACTTGTATATTCCAGTGACAGTTATACACTTGTACTATTTGCAGGCAGCCAGTCACACCGCCGGCACCGCCACTCTCTGCCAGCGCTGTTCATTCATTCTGTCAGTGACCTTGTGCCGTGCCCAGTGCCCACTGCTCGCTCGCTGGCATATAAGCATCTCATTACACAGTGTGACATCCTTGTGTGCCCACTGCATCCTTCAGTGACCTAGTTGTATATCCAGTGCCCACTGCTGTGCCCACTGCATCCTTCAGTGACCTTGTACTGTGCCCACTGCATCCTTCAGTGACCTAGTTGTATATCCAGTGCCCACTGCTGTGCCCACTGCATCCTTCAGTGACCTTGTACTGTGCCCACTGCATCCTTCAGTGACCTAGTTGTATATCCAGTGCCCACTGCTGTGCCCACTGCATCCTTCAGTGACCTTGTACTGTGCCCACTGCATCCTTCAGTGACCTAGTTGTATATCCAGTGCCCACTGCTGTGCCCACTGCATCCTTCAGTGACCTTGTACTGTGCCCACTGCATCCTTCAGTGACCTAGTTGTATATCCAGTTCCCACTGCTGTGCCCACTGCATCCTTCAGTGACCTTGTACTGTGCCCACTGCATCCTTCAGTGACCTAGTTGTATATCCAGTGCCCACTGCTGTGCCCACTGCATCCTTCAGTGACCTTGTACTGTGCCCACTGCATCCTTCAGTGACCTAGTTGTATATCCAGTGCCCACTGCATCCTTCAGTGACCTTGTACTGTGCCCACTGCATCCTTCAGTGACCTAGTTGTATATCCAGTGCCCACTGCTGTGCCCACTGCATCCTTCAGTGACCTTGTACTGTGCCCACTGCATCCTTCAGTGACCTAGTTGTATATCCAGTGCCCACTGCTGTGCCCACTGCATCCTTCAGTGACCTTGTACTGTGCCCACTGCATCCTTCAGTGACCTAGTTGTATATCCAGTTCCCACTGCTGTGCCCACTGCATCCTTCAGTGACCTTGTACTGTGCCCACTGCATCCTTCAGTGACCTAGTTGTATATCCAGTGCCCACTGCTGTGCCCACTGCATCCTTCAGTGACCTTGTACTGTGCCCACTGCATCCTTCAGTGACCTAGTTGTATATCCAGTGCCCACTGCTGTGCCCACTGCATCCTTCAGTGACCTTGTACTGTGCCCACTGCATCCTTCAGTGACCTAGTTGTATATCCAGTGCCCACTGCTGTGCCCACTGCATCCTTCAGTGACCTTGTACTGTGCCCACTGCATCCTTCAGTGACCTAGTTGTATATCCAGTGCCCACTGCTGTGCCCACTGCATCCTTTAGTGCCGTTGTACTGTGCCTGGTGCATCCTTCAGTGACCTGCATTGTCCTCCTCCTCCTGACTCAGTCGCTTCCCGCTGCTGCACTCTGCGTTCACACTGCCCGGGTCACTGGGTGCATTTAATTTTTTGGCCAGCACTATGACGCTGTGCTGCTACTACTACCACCAGTATGTTGCCATGGTCCTTCTGTGCTGCTGCTGCTGCTGCTGAACTGAACGCCCGCTTTGTCCTCCTCCTCCTCCTGACTCAGTCGCTACCACGGTACCACCAATGCACTCTGTCTGCGTTATCACTGCCCGGGTCACCGGGTGCATTTAATTTTTTGGCCAGCACTATGACACTGTGCTACTACTACTACCACCAGTATGTTGGCATGGTCCTTCTGTGCTGCTGCTGCTGCTGAACTAAACGCCCGCTTTGTCCTCCTCCTCCTCCTGCATCCTTCAGTGACCTGCATTGTCCTCCTCCTCCTGACTCAGTCGCTTCCCGCTGCTGCACTCTGCGTTCACACTGCCCGGGTCACTGGGTGCATTTAATTTTTTGGCCAGCACTATGACGCTGTGCTGCTACTACTACCACCAGTATGTTGCCATGGTCCTTCTGTGCTGCTGCTGCTGCTGCTGCTGCTGCTGAACTGAACGCCTGCTTTGTCCTCCTCCTCCTCCTGACTCAGTCGCTACCACGGTACCACCAATGCACTCTGTCTGCGTTATCACTGCCCGGGTCACCGGGTGCATTTAATTTTTTGGCCAGCACTATGACGCTGTGCTGCTACTACTACTACCAGTATGTTGCCGTGGTCCTTCTGTGCTGCTGAACTGACCGCCCGCATAGTCCTTCTCCTGACTCAGTAGCTACCACCACTGCACTCTGCGTTCACACTGCCCGTGTCCACTGACAACTCTGCTGCGATGTCATTGCTAATTGCTGCAGCGGCTCATTGCTCCTCCAGCGGTACCTTCGCCGCCAAGTGCCATTGGAACTCGCCTTCATCTCTTTGATTGCTTAACGCGTTTATCCCTTTTTAAAACCACGTATTACCAATTAATAGCCCCATTTACAGTGGTGATTTATCTTTAAAAGCCATTAAAAAAAAAAAAAAAAAAAATTTGGAATTTTTTTTGTTGAAGTTATGTTGCCCCTTATCACCTCGATAATCCATGCAATTTGGGGGATTGTAGCATGTATGGGGGCTTTGTTATTAACGTTAAAAGAAATTCCGCCTCCGGGCGGGAATCCACGCGTGATTACGCCATTCAAGGCAGAAAATCCGCGTGGTTGCGTGGACGCGGACGAAAATCCGCATGTGACGGGGCCGAATGCGGATTTTTTTTTGCGACCACGCGGATTGCCGAATTCGTGGATAAGGCACATCCAAGCACCACTAGTCACTTGTGGCCAAATAGTAAAACTACATCCAAAACATTTTTTGTATACAAATACATACTATTATATTATAAACTAACTCATTACCTCCCACACTCCCCAATTAATTTATTTTTGTAATAAAAAGAAAAAAAAATTACAATAAAAAAAATACATAGTTACCTTAGGGACTGAACTCTTTAACCACTTCAGCCTACAGCGTGGAAAATCTCATGCATCCGAGCAATGTTTACCTCCCATTCATTCGTCAATAACTTTCACAATTAACTAATCACAATTAATTGATCTATATCTTGTTTGTTCCGCCACTAATCAGGCTTTCTTTAGGTAGTACATTTTGCTAAGAATTATTTTTTTCTAAATCCATTTCAACAGGAAGATTAAGAAAGAAATGGAAAAAAATCATTATTTCTCAGTTTCTGGCTATTGTAGTTTAAAAATTAATATACGCTACCGTAATTTAAACCCATGTATTTTATTTGCGTATTTGTCCCACTTATTACGCCTTCTAAATTATGTCCCTATCATAATTTATGGCGCCGATATTTTATTTAGAAATAAAGGTGCATTTTTATAATTTGCGTCCATCACTATTTACAAGTTTATAATTAAAAAAAAAAAAAAAAAAATAAGATACTCTCCTGACATGTATATTTAAAAAGTTCAGACCCTTAGGTAACTATTTATTTAATTTTTTTTTTAATTGTAATTTTTTTTATTTTTTTTATTAAAAAAATGTATCTGGGTGATTTTAGTTTGGGAGGTAAACAGCTATTTTTAGGTGTAATATAATGTAATTCTTTATTTTAAAAAATGTATGTGGGTGCAGTTTACTATTTGGCCAGAAGATGGCCACAGTCAAAAAAGTTCCTGGACCGTACGATCACGCTGCCAGGAACTATTAGGTGGCTGCAATTTTTTTTTCCGGGCAGAAATACTGCACTCTCTGCTTAGAAAGTGTTGGTATTTCTCTGGGGGGCTTAGATCGGTGAATGGGAATTATATTCCCATTCACTGATTGGGGGGCTAGCGGCAGGCAGCAGGAGCGCGCCCCCGATCGCGCGCACCACGCTGCAAGAGCAACACAGTCTATCTGGACGGATATATCCGTCCTGATAGGGCCAAGTGGTTAAATATTTATGTCAGGAGGGTACAACACTGTTACTTTATATGCTATGGGCTTGTAATTAGGGATGGACGCAAAACTGAAAAAAATGCACCTTTATTTCCAAATAAAACATTGGCGCCAAACATTGTGATACGGACATAATTTAAATGGTGTAATAACCGGGACAAATGGGCAAATACATTTTATGGGTTTTAATTACAGTAGCATGCATTATTTAAAAACTATAATGGCCGAAAACTGAAAAATAATGATTTTTTCCCCACATTTTTTCCTATTTTCCCATTAAAACACATTTAGAATAAAATAATTCTTGGCATAATGTCCCACCTAAAGAAAGCCTAATTGCTGGTGAATAAAACAAGATATAGTTCATTTCATTGCGATAAGTAATAATAAAGTTATAGACGAATTAATGGAAGGAGCGATGAAAGGTGAAAATTGCTCTGCTGCTCAAGGGGTAAAACCCCTTAGTTGTGAAGTGGTTGAACAATACCAGTTGCCTGGCAGTCCTGCTGATCTATTTGACTTCAGCAGTGGCTGAATCACACGCCTGAAACAAGCATGCAGCTAATCCAGTCTGACTTCAGTCAGAGCACGTGATCTGCATGCTTGTTCAGGGGCTGTGGCTGAAAGTATTAGAGACACGGGATCAGCAGGAGAGTCAGGCAACTGGTATCATTTTAAAAGGAAAGATCCATATCCTTCTCAGTTTAGGTTCCTTTTAAAGGGGAACTGAAGAGAGAGGTATGTGGAGGCTGTCATGTTTATCTTATTTATGGAATACCAGTTGCCTGGCAGCCCTGCTCTTCCTCTGCCTCTAATACTTTCAGCCATAGCCCCTGAACAAGCATGCAGCAGATCAGGTGTTTCTGACATTATTGTCAGATTTGACAAGACTAGCTGCATGCTTGTTTCTGGTGTTATTCAGACACCTCTGCAGCGAAACAGACCAGCAGAGCTGCCAGGCAACTGGTATTGTTCAAAAGGAAATAAACATGGCAGCCTCCATAGTCTTCTCACTTCAGGTGTCCTTTACGTGATGCATCATTTGTGCATGCTTTCTCTTTTTCCCTGCGTACGAATCCAGAGGTAGTCTATCGATTTTTAATTGACTACTTTTTCCCTTTCCAAATTTGTGGACAGTGAAGCACTGCAAAATACCTCTAGTGGAAACAATTCCTAAGGGAGATTCATAAATAGTCTGTCAGGAGAGGTGCGGTAGGCAATACTTACTGTTGGGGGGCTGCTCACTAACCCCCATCTTTATGCTGGCATTCTTTGTAAAATTCATCCCATGCACTGATGAGGACTAACCAACTGAAACAGTCTGTATGCATGTTGGATTATTGTGGCTCTGTAATATTAACAAGCTGACACATCATTGCATTCCAGCGGATCTGGAGGTGTGGCTAGCTTAAAGGGAAGGTTCAGGGAGTCTGCAAAAAAAGTAAAAATCCATATCCACTTACCTGGGGCTTCCTCCAGCCCGTGGCAGGCAGGAGGTGCCCTCGCCGCCGCTCCGCAGGCTTACGGTGGTCTCCGGTGGCTGACCCGACCTGGCCAGGCCCGGCTGCCAGGCAGTGTTGCCAACTCATCCCTTTAATTACTGACACATCTAAGTTATACAGGTTCTGGGGCTACTTACACATAATCAGTGCATTAACTGCATCTCTACCTAGCCACGAAACCTGTATAATTCATATGTGTCAGTAATTAAAGGGATGAGTTGGCAACACTGCTGCCAGGTCGGGCTCTTCTGCGCTCCAATCTGCGCCTCACGGGGGTGCGCTGACGTCATTGGACATCCTCCGGGCTGTACTGCGCAGGCGCAGCCCTGCGCCTGTGCAGTGCAGCCCAGGGGACGTCTGATGACGTCAGCGCGCCCGCGTGGGACGCAGAAGAGCCCGTCGTTGGAGCGCAGAAGAGCCCGACCTGGCAGCCGACCTGGCCAGGTCGGGTTGGCCACCGGGAGCCTGCGGAGCGGCTGCAAGGGCACCTCCTGCCTGCCACGGGCTGGAGGAAGCACCAGGTAAGTGGATATGGATTTTTTTTTTTTTTTTGCAGACTCCCTGAACCTTCCCTTTAAGGGACAACAAGGGATAATTTGCATAATCAGCAGTGATGCAATGGGAAACCTCATATGCTCACCCCAACTTCAATCATCTAAAATTCCCTCACTTTTAAAAGGCAGAACACCTGAGCAATGCTTCCTTTGGCCAGTGCACACCAAAAACCTCTAGCAGATCCACAAAACGCTAGAGGTTTTTGAAGCAGATTTCAGAGCGATTCTAGGCATGTGCAGAGAGGTTTTCTACACACGCCTAGCGTTTTTGGAGCGTTTTTTTTTTGTAGCAGATTTCATATATTGTTACAGTAAGGCCCCATTCACACTTCGGCAAAATGCTCAAACGCTAGAGCTTTTTAAAAGCGCTAGTGTAATGAAACCCTATGGGCCCGTTCTTACTTAGGCGATTTGCACTAATCGCCCAAAAACGCTAAACGCAAAAGCGTAGCCTGCACCATTTTCAGGCGATTTCCCGGCGATCGTGTTTCAGTGCTATAGAAGCGCTAAATGCGATCGCTAAAAAATCGCCGGGTGTGAATGGTGATTTTTTGGCGTTAATCGACAAAATACGCCAGAGCAAAACACTAGAAAAAGCGCTAGTGTTTTGCGATCAGCAAGTGTGAATGGGCCCTATAGCTGTTACTGAACAACTACTGTAACAAAAACGCCTGGAAAACCGCTCTGATCTAGCGTTTTTCACAGCGGTTTTCCACTTTCCTATACTTTAACATTGAGGCAGAAACGCCTCAGAAATCTAAAAAATGCTGCAGCCCCCGAGTTTGCGTTTGTGGAAAAAACGACCCGCTCTGGTGTGCACCATCCCATTGAAATACATTAGCCAAGCGGTTTTCTATCCCCAAGCATTTTTAAAAACGCTACAGAACCGCTCTGGTGTGCACCAGCCCATAATACATTCACTTCCTTCTTATTCACGCAGTGCACACAGGGGTTAAGCAATGTATGGCAATTAGGGATGGTCGGAATGGCAATTTCCGATTCTGCGGTAAGTCCGCATTCCGCCATTGCCAATTACCGATTCCGCTTTCCGCTACCAATTTCCGCATTCCAATGCGGAATTTCCGCTGGAAATCGTGGAAATTCCGCCTGAATTTAACATCAATTTTCTCAAAAACGATAAGGTCTTTTTGAAAACTTTTTTTGCATCTTGTTCAGAAGATGCTGGTTAATAAACCCTGAAAATTTCGTGTTTTTCGGACTTGCGGGGGCTTTGCTATTAACCGCTAAAGTTGGCGGATTTTTACTGTAATGTAAAATGCAGAAAATAGGCAGATGCAGATTTTCTGCATTTATATTACAGTAAAAATCCGCCGACTTTAGCGGTTAATAGCAAAGCCCCCTTAAGTCCTAAAAACACCAAATTTTCAGGGTTTATTAAACTGAATCTTGTGAACGAGAAATCCGCCTACCGCACTTGCATTACTGATTTCCGCATTCCGATGCGGAAATCCCATTTCCGATCGGAATTTCGGAAATTGCATTTTCGCGGAATCCGAATGAGCATTCCTAATGGCAATCGGTGTTGCTTGCAAGTGTTCTCCAAAATCATTTTTGCATTGAAAATCCTATTTTCAATTCAGGAAAATTTTCGAAAAAAAAAGTGCCAAAATGTTCGCATTTTCAAGTTTTTTACGAAAATGCAAAAAAAAAAAAAAAAAAAAAAAACAAAAACCTCAGTATTTTTACCATTAAAATGTGAATAATCAATAATTTTTTTTGCAAAAACACAAAACCGATATTTTACAGCGATAATTCGTGAAAATCACACAAAAATAAATAAAAAGTATTTTAGATGATGTTTTAACTCAAATATTGAATTGTACATTGTTTTCACAAAAATGAATGCCAAAAGCAATATTAGCATTTTCACTCAACACTGATGGCAATCTCATATGCACATTGTTTAACAAACAATTGTCTGCAGATCCAATCCGCCAAGATGGGTATGGAAGATTGAGAGACAAATATATTTTATTTCTACCGTTTGGGGACTTTTGCAAAAAAATTTTTTACAAAGATTCTCTGCGGATCGATCTTTGATCTTTTGTTTTCCAAAGACTTTTATCTTACATGTGTAAGCACCTGGGGACAACTACTGCCAATTTTGAGTGATTCATTTGCAAGCTGGAGATATCTGCACCTTATTGCTGATCTTTGTTGCTGGGCGTCTGGCAGAGAACTCCTCAGTGTTGCTGAGCTTTGCTCAGTGGGGTTTGTACTGACTGTCCCTTTATATGCAGTGAGTTCCCACAATGCTTTGCTGCTTTATATGCAAATAAGGTGTACAATGTTTAGCTCATAGGATATTTTATTCCCTTCCAAAATGTGGCAAGCGTGTCCTTAAAATAAATAAGATAAGCTCTGATGTATGTTTCCATGTACCTATATTATAGTATGGGAGGAAAAATACAATATCAGTATCTCTCCCTAATGTGTAATGACCGGCCACACCAGTCCTTATATAGCAGACACAAAGCAGTGTAACATTGCCCAGATGATCCTCAGTGGTCTGGGGTGCAGGCTTCAAACCTGTAGCTGTCTAGCGACAGAGTGGTTCAATTCCACCTTCTGGGGTGAGTGAGGAGGAGTTAGAAAGGCTAAACTCTTTAAATACGTACAGGGCACATTTCTCTTTGTTTTCCATGTATCCTGTGCAAGAGTTCAGTTCCACTTTAAAAGATACACAACAGCATGAAAATAAGAAGAAAATCTGACTTGTACATTGAATATATAAGTCAAAATGTCTTCTTATTTGCATGCGGTCTAGCGCCAGTTCTGCCCGAGCCTCCATTCTCCCGTGCCAGCTAGTTTCGTTACCGCCTACTTGCAAGTCGACGGCAACAGCACCTGTGTGCCCGGCTACGCAAAGCTTTCTTCGCGTTCCAACACGCAATAGCCTCCTGCACTAATAACGCAGGACGCTATAAAGGGCGGGGACGTGAAGAAAGCTTTGCGTAGCCAGGGGCACACAGGTGCAGTTGCCTTCGACGGCGGTAACCAAACTAGCTGGCCCGGGAGAGCGGTGGCTCGGGCAGGACCGGAGCGGGACAGGGCGGCTGCTGGGGGCTTTTTTTTTAAGGAATTTACAGTTCCGCTTTACGTTGTATGCTACACACGAATAGACCAAACCTAGAGTGTTTAAAAGTTATGAAGATGTAAAATTTTTTTTTTGAAGCAGATGAACTAATCTTACATGATTTGGTTCATCCTTCTAAAAATAAAAAAAGATCTGATTTTACAGAAATTTTATATCATTTTATAATAATCTGATTTTAAAGAAATTGTATAAGAACGATTGCTTGTCCAGAAAAATTGAAAGCTTTCTTTTACCCCCAATAAAAAATCCAATTTCCTGTTTTTTTGTTTTTTGTTTTTTCTCGATATAAGTCAATCTGGAGTGGTGGATTTTTCTAATCAATTTTCATAAAAATGGAATGGTGTAGGGTAGATGGTCAAATTCTTAATGTATAGACACACTTTGTGTGTGGTACATTGGCCAGATTGTTTAAATGTTACAATCAGAAAAGCTGATTGTAATTCTCCAATTGAAGAGAAATACAGTAATTGTATGGTGTATGGCAACCTTTTTGGCCATTTTTCAAACGCAGACGATTTTCAAAATCCCCCACAAAACACTTGTCCAATGATTCTCTATGAGAATGTTCATATCAGCGCATTTCGTCCGCTTTGCGCTCAGTCAGCACAAAGCGGTGCCTGTACCATATTTGGGGAGTTTTTGCTCTAATGGAAGGTATAGGAAGAATTCTGAACGTTAACAAAATCGCTTTGTGTAGCAATTGCATTCGCGATTTTAAGAATAAATAGATCATATTTATTATTTTCAGAGTCAATGAGCTCACTCCCTGACTTGCGTCAGGGAGTGAATTAAAAAATCGCTCTGCAAAAACGCTTTAGAAAAGCGCTTTAAAAAAACCACAGCATGCAGGCAAGCACCGGGAAGCGCTAAAATAAATCATGCACAAAATTGCAAAGCGCTTGCATTTGCGATATCAATTTCAGATGTGAATAGTGCCTAAAGGTGACCAAGGGCCAATCAGCTGGCAGCTCATACACTGCAGGCTGATCCCCGATCACTTTCAGCATTAATTCTCTTATGCAGGTGCCTCAATGCCCCCCTCCCCCCATATATTAAAGAGACACTGAAGTCTCAAAAAACCCCGTTTTTACTTCATAGTCTTCTTTAGCAGTAATGCCCTACCTGAAAGGCAGCATCCCAATGGCTGAAATCGCAATTAAAACCCTTGAAATCCCCAGGGGAAGATTTGGGGCTCCTTTCGAGTAGAGGGAGAGCTTTGCGTTGTAGCTCCGCCTTTACTCCCATCAATCTTCACTGATCGCCGCCTGTTCCCGCCCCTCTCAGTCTTCTTTCACTGAGAGGGGTGGAGAGAGGCGGCGATCAGTGGAGATTGACGAGCATGGAGACAGAGCTACAGCCTAAAGCTCTACCTCCCCCGGGCAGCAAATTCCACGACAAGGAAAGTCATGGATTTTTGCCCCGGGAGTGAGGGGTGATTAATTGTGATTTCAGCTGCAGGGATGCAGCGTTTTAGGTAGGGCATTAGTGCTAATGAAGATACTGCAGAAAACCGTTTTTTGGGGGGGTTTTTTTTGAAGACTTGAGTCTCTTTTCATACTCACCTGTTCCAGCGGCTGCTGGTGCCCAGATACTGCAGCTCCATTTGTGTGCCACGTGGGATGTGAAAAGGGGAGCTGGAACAGGTGAGATTTTATTACACGGGCACATTAACATATAAGGGTACAGCTGCCAGAGGTTCCATCGCGTTTGTCGCTGCCACAATATCGCACACTGTTACCACCAAACACCTGATGACCAGGCCAGCTCCAGATTTCCCAGCATGTTCAATCAACACATTTGACTGATTTTGGCCTGAAATTGGTTGGATCGTTGATCAGACATGCTTGACTTTCATTCAATTCAATAAAATTATCCTATAGGATGGTCAATCGGGCTGCAAAATCAATAGATGTATGGCTAATTGGCCACCTTTAATCAGGGCTGTGGAGTCGGTACAAAAATCTTCCGACTCCTCAGTTTATGAAACCACGACTCCAGGTACCCAAAATGTCTCCGACTCCTCAACTCCGACTCCTTAGTCTAATACTTACCAGGGCTGTGGATTTTGTATAAAATCGTCCGACTCCTCAGTTTATGAAACCACCAACTCCAACCCTGACTACCCAAAATTTCTCCGACTCCTCAACGCCGACTCCAAAGCCCTGACTTAGAGATGGCCAATTAAATGCTAATAACTCCAGCTTACATGTGTAGATGTAATGCAAATTGTATGCAACTGGAATTGGACCAATCCCAATTGGTGATATAATGCATTGGGGCTTAGCAATCGACCGTAAAATTCGGCCCCACAGAATTCAATTTCTGCTCATCCTCATTTACAAACTGATGTTTCCTCCCTGGCAGAATTGTCTCCACCCCTCCTGTGAAGAGGCAGGCAATGATAGGCTAATAGTTTTGGATTGCATGCAAATCTACTGCACATTGTACAAAGCTTGTGATTGGCCAGTCGCAGACACTTGCTGCAGAGTTTGAGTGACTCAGTTGCAAGTAGGGCTGATCAACGATATGCAAAAACTTCAGAGTTTATGCAAATGTATGTATATTTTTATGCAAATATATGCAGCTTGAAGATGAACCAATCAAGTGTTCCATTTTCAAGCTGCATATATTTGCATAAAAGTGTACATAAATTTGCATCAACTCAGAAGTATTTACATATCATTAATCATCCCTAGTTACAAGCAGTTTGATTCTTATTGCTGATCTTTGCTGCTGGGCGTCTGGCAGATAACGCCTGAAGCTACGTACACACATACGACAACGATCGTTCGTGACGAAAGAACGGCCTAAGTAAAGTTAGCTTTTAAAGGTGTGTAACGATCTGATCGTTAGAACGAACGTTACATCACGTAAAGCAACTATTGCGCATAAAAATGAAAAGTTCAATGGAGAAATAGCGAAATGCGCATGTCAAGCCTAGTACGAATGACCGTTTTCCAACGATTTACTATTTTTGCAAACGATCGTCGTTGGAAAAAATCCACCAAGCTAGATCGTTCGATTTTAAAGTGATCCTTAAGTCTAAAAAAAAATGAGATTTACTCACCTGGGGCTTCCCTCAGCCCCCTGCAGCCGATTGGTGCCTCCGTAGCCCCGCTCCGATGCTTCTGCACCCGCCGGCGAACATTTCTGGTTTGGCCTTGTGATTTTCTCCCAAACGCAAACGCGGGTCCTGCAGCATTTCTGAGGTGATTCAGCCTCAATGGGTATCATTCATAAACAGGCTGTCGGTAGTGCGGGAAAACACCGTTCTTCTCCGCAACCGGTAATTAAGACTTCTGGGTGGCCATTCATAAAGAAGTCTGCCTGTTGCGGAAGAAGTGCGGAGGTTTTCTGGAGGAAGCTGGCGGTAGCGTGGCAGTAGGCATGCGGAAACTTAAAAGCTGCCCGATTCCCTCCCTGCGCTGCTCTGTCTGATGCTGCTTGGGAGGTCCCTCCCATTCATTTATATGTATGCCGCCCGCCTATCGCTACTGTCGAGCAAGCGGTATTTTCCTTCCGGATACCGCTTGCTCTAATCTTTATGAATGGATGTGTTTGTTACTTTTTCTAGATTAATCTAGAAAAACTCCGCACAAGGCGGAAATGTATCGCTCTGTCACCTTTTCATGCGGAAAGAGCCTTTATGAATGGGGCTTATGCTGAGTGGTCGGGAAAGTCACCGGTGTTAAGCATTTCCGCATGCGGAAATGCTTTATGAATGATACCCAATGTGAAGTGTAGGGAAGTGGAAAATCTCTCTGAAAAACGCTAGATCAGAGCAGTTTTCTAAGCGTTTCTGTTACAGAAGTTGTTCAGTTACAGCTCTACTGTACCAAAAAAAAAAAAAAAACTCTACACCAAAACACTCCAAAAATAAAATAATAATAATATATGTGCAAATACTTCAGAGTTTACGCAAATGTATGTACATTTTTATGCAAATATATGCAGCATAAAAATGGACCAATCAAGTGGGTATCCCTAGTTGCAAGCAGTTTGCATGTAAGGGCTGGTGCACACCAAGAATGCTTCTGAGCGCTATTAAAAACACCAGTGCTTTGAAAAGCGCTTGGTTAATGTATATGAATGGGATGGAGCACACCAGAGCGATGTAATTCTCTCCCAAACGCGGGTCCTGCAGCATTTCTGCTGATTTCTTCTAAGGCGATATCAGGTATGTAAGTGGCTGACTCAGTCCTGACTCAGACAGGAAGTGACTACAGTGTGACCCTCACTGATAAGAAATTCCAACTATAAAACACTTTCCTAGCAGAAAATGGCTTCCGAGAGCAAGAAATAGAAAAAAAACTGGAATTTCTTATTAGTGAGGGTCACACTGTAGTCACTTCCTGTCTGAGTCAGGACTGAGTCAGCCACTTACATACCTGATATTTAACTCTTTCAGGCAGAGAAAGAAAAAAAGGAACACAGCACAGTTATTTGTGGTCTAGGCACTGTACATACACATGTCTATCTCATCATGTCACATGCCACTTCTGGTATCCTTTAAGCATGAACTCTATTGTGACTGTCCCTTTAGATGCAGGGAGTTCCCACAATGCTTTGCTGCTTTATATGCAAATAAGGTGAACAATGTTTATCTTGAAGGCTGTTTGTTTCCTGACAAAATGTGGCAAACATGTCCCTAAAGTAAATAAGAATCAGCACTGATATGTGTTTCTATGTACTAATTATAATATGGGAAGAAAAATGCAATATCAGTATCTCTCCCTAATGTGTAGTTACCGGCCACAGCAGGCCTTATATAGCAGACACAGAGCAGTGTAACATTGCCCAGATGATCCTCAGTGGTCTGGGGTGCAGGCTTCAAACCTGTAGCTGTCTAGCGACAGAGTGGTTCAATTCCACCTTCTGGGCGATGGATGTTAGTTGTAAGCGACATAAAAAGAGCCCTATCTGGAGTGTTTCAAAAATGTAAAGTTTATCTTCTGAAGCAGAAGAACTGTACTTATGTGATTTTGTCAATGTTGAGTTTATGCAAATATTGTAATTTTTTATGCAAATATATGCAGCTTGAAATCAGTCCAATCAGCTTAAACCTGGGTGGGATTTGATTAGTCCAATTTCAAGCTACATATATTTTCATAAAAAATTACATACATTTGCATAAACTCAGAAGTATTTGCATATTATTGATCATCCCCAGTGGCCACACATGATGCAATAAAATGCTCTGACTTTACAGAAATTTGATAAAAATAATTGGTTGTCCCCCAACAATTGAAAGTTTTTTGTTGATTTCAGCGAGAAATCGATCAAATTTCCCGTTTTATTTCTAATATAAGTCGATCAGGATTGGTGAATTTTTCTAATTGTCATGAAAATTAAACAGTGTGTGGTAAATGAATGTCTAAAATGATTGCCGACAGATCAGTACATGTAAGAAATGTACATGACTGTCGGCAATAGTTTTAGACATTGATTGTTTGGATAAAGTTGTATTTATTGTATTTTTCGGACTTTATATATTTTCTCCTATATTTGTGTTAAACACTCTGTTGGTACTGGAACATTAACGTTTATGGGCACTTGATTTGCTCTGAGGAAGTAGGCGAGTTCCCACGAAACGTGTTGCCTGTGTTTTACACCAATAAATAGTTCATTTTACATGAACGTGTCATTTATTGAGGTATTCCACCTCAAGTTTTCTTATTTTATTTGTTTTTAGAGCATTTTATACTCATAGGGTGCCTCTTTCCCCTTGTTCTGTGTCTTACTCCCCCCCCCCCCCCCTCTCCTCTCCCTCCCAGTGAGGGGAGTTCCTTACAACTGACCCCAAGTGGAATTCCTCCACTTTATAGGTGGTCAGAGTACATGTGTTTTTTCCAAGAGTGCGACCGCTCCCAGGATCTCTGGTATACCTGAGTGGAGTTGGGTTTGTGTATCCCCACCTGCCTGAAGTGCCAACATTTGGGCTTCCATTGTCTCTGTGTTTTTTGGTTCTAGTGGTTTTCCACTGTATTTCCTGTCATTTACAGACTGCTGTTTTCCCCCAAGCAGGATTATCATGTCCCCTCCTGTGCAGAGGCGGGCAATGATCTGCTAATAGTCCTGGATGGCATGCAGATGTACTGCATATTGTGCAAAGCCTGTGTTTGGCCAATCAAAGACACTTGCTGCGGAGTTTGAGTGACTCAGTTGCAAGTAGGGATGCTCAATTATATGCAACTATTTCAGAGTTTATGCAAATGAATGTACATTTTATGCAAATATATGCAGCTTAAAAATGGACCAATCAAGTGGTCCAATTTCAAGCTGCATATATTTGCATAAAATGTACATAAATTTGCATAAACTCAGAAGTGTTTACATATCATTGATTATCCCTAGTTGCAAGCAGTTTGCATCATAGGGCTGGTGCACACCAAGAGCGCTTCTGAGCTCTTTTAAAAACTCCAGTGCTTTGAAAAGCACTTGGCTAATGTATATGAATGGGATGGAGCACACCTGAGCGATGTGATTCTCCCCCAAACGCGGGTCCTGTAGCATTTCTGCTGATTTCTGTGGTGATTCAGCCTCAATGTTAAGTATAGAAAAGTGGAAAATCGCTCTGAAAAGCGCTAGATCAGAGCGGTTCTCCAGGCGGTTTTGTTACAGAAGCTGTTCAGTTACAGATCTACTGTAACAAAAAAAACACAAACTCTACACCAAAACACTCCAAAAAGTGCTAGGCAGGATTAGAAAATCACTCTGCACATGCCTAGAATCCCCTAGAAAAATCATTTCAAAAAGCGTTTGCGATTACACTAGCGCTTTTTGGTGTGCACTGGGCCTTATTGCTGATCTTCATTGCTGGACATCTGGCAGAGAACTCCTGAGTGTTGCTGAACTTTGCTCAGTGTGGTTTGCACTGACTGTCCCTTTAAGGCATAGAGTTCCCACAATGCTTTGCTGCTTTATATGCAAATAAGGTGCACAATGTTTAGCTCATAGGATATTTTATTTCCTTCCAAAATGTGGCAAACGTGTCCTTAAAATAAATAAGAAAAGCACTGATGTATGTTTCCACGTACCTATTATAGTATGGGAGGAAAAATACACTATCAGTATCTCGCCCTAATGTGTGGTTACCAGCCACACCAGGCCTTATATAGCAGACACAGAGCAGTGTAACATTGCCCAGATGATCCTCAGTGGTCTGGGGTGCAGGCTTCAAACCTGTAGCTGTCTAGCGACAGAGTGGTTCAATTCCACCTTCTGGGCGATGACTGCTGATATGTTTTATGCACACAAAAAGCCATCCCTGGGGTGTTTAAGATTTATGAAAGTGTAAAGTTTATCCTCTGAATAATGTTCAGCAAAACTTTTCACATAAACTTTGCGAAAATAATGTTAAATTTGCCTTTCGAGATAAACTGCCCCTGAAAATCATTTTGTATTAAGATTGTATTTTTTTTTTTTTTACAAATTGTGGTAATAAAAAAAAAACTATTTCCCACTTTTTCGTCAATTTTGGTGCTAAAAATAAAAGTTTTAGAAATTTTTGCAAAATTCGTTTCCTTTGATCATTTTGCAAAATACAATGCATTTTCATGAATATTTTCTCGAAATGATAAATAGCATTTTTGATGTGAAAATGACTTTGGCGAAAGTTAGCAAGCAGCACGGCCTCCAAAGCTGATTGCTAACTTGAAGAGATCTGTACTTACATGATTTGTTAAAGGATACATGAGGTAAAAAATAAATAAATGCTGACCTAATACCCAGGGCTTCCTCCAGCCTCTTGAAGTCTCTGTGTCCCTCGTCGCAGCTCCATTGTCAGTGCTTTCTGTGAACATGGCACTGGGGGCCGCACTGACGTGGCCAGGAGCGTTCTGCACAGGGGACCACAGAAGAGTGGCTGTCAGCGGAACTACAGTGAGGGACACAGAGACTTCAAGGGGCTGGAGGAAGCCCCAGGTAACTAGATGAGCATTTTTTTTTAACTCATGCATCCAGCGGTGTATGGGCACATTGAGCAAGTGGCAATCTGATAGCTACCCATTTACTGCAGACTGATTCCTGATCAATGTATGCATGCCATCTCTTGCGACCCCCCCCTCCCCCCTCTATTAAAATGTCACCTGTTCCAGCTGCTCCTGCTTCTTGTTGTCACCTGTTCCAGCTGCTCCTGCTTCTTGTCACCTGTTCCAGCTGCTCCTGCTTCTTGTCACCTGTTCCAGCTGCTCCTGCTTCTTGTCACCTGTTCCAGCTGCTCCTGCTTCTTGTCACCTGTTCCAGCTGCTCCTGCTTCTTGTCACCTGTTCCAGCTGCTCCTGCTTCTTGTCACCTGTTCCAGCTGCTCCTGCTTCTTGTCACCTGTTCCAGCGGCTCCTGCTTCTTGTCACCTGTTCCAGCTGCTCCTGCTTCTTGTCACCTGTTCCAGCTGCTCCTGCTTCTTGTCACCTGTTCCAGCTGCTCCTGCTTCTTGTCACCTGTTCCAGCTGCTCCTGCTTCTTGTCACCTGTTCCAGCTGCTCCTGCTTCCCTACTTGTGTCCCACATGCAGTAGCCACATTGGATGTGAATAAAATCTGGAACAGTTGAGCCTTTAAAGCTAATGGGAACCGAAATTTAAATAAAAAAGTCAGCTACTCACCTAAAGCTGGCCACTAACGGTCCAATTTCTAGCGAAAAATCGTTCGAGCGATCAGAAATTCTGATCGGATTGGTTGTAAATAATCTCCATTGGTGGACACAATCGATTATGAACGAGTGAAAAAAATGTCGCCCGAATGAATTTTCGTCAAACGAAAATTTGGATATCCTTGTTGGTCGTGATAGATAGGAAGCAATGATTGGTTAGTTGATGGTGTAGTGAACAATTTTTCGTCCGATCAGAATTTCTGATCGCTCGAACGATTTATCGCTAGAAATTGGACCGTTAGTGGCCAGCTTAAGGAGAGTGAGGCTCTGGGTCCCACAGAGCTTTCCCGCTCCTCTCCTTGTCCCCGCTGTTGCGCTGGCTCCCCCATAACAATATTCAACCGTTTTGGTCAAATACTGTTGGTTTCCCGCCGAAGGGAGGCTTAGGAAATTCTTCGGGAGTCCGAGTCCTCCCGAGGATGGGCCGCTCTACACTGCGCACGTGCGAGCGCCCTCTATGACGCACTCGCACATGCGCAGTTTGGAGCCGCCTGTCTTCGGGAGGACTCGGCTCCCGAAGACTTCCAAAGTCCCCCTGGTGGGGGAATAGAACGGGGGATCCAGCGCAGCACGGAGGGCACCGGGAGAGGAGAGGGAAGGCTCATTAGGACCCCAGCCTTCCCTCTCCTTAGGTGAGTATCTGACTTTTTTTTAGTTAAATATGGATTCCTATTAGCTTTAACCTCCTTATCGGTAACCTAAGGCTCCGGCTGGAAATCCACAGCGCAGAGAGGTAACCCCGAGCTGGATCCATGGGAGGTGTGTAATGTGCAGGGTTGCAGCAGCTCTATCTAGCGGTGTGATTTTTAAGGTTTGAGGCCTTGTTCACATTGCGTTACGTTTGTGTGGCCGTCCGCGTTTGGGGTTTTTGACGCGACTTTTCTTTCCAATTCCCAGCGATTAGCTGCACGCTGGTTTTTTTGTGAACCGTGTTTGTAACCGATTTTGCCGAGCGATAGCATTTTTTCACTTCCTGACGCAAGTCAGGAAGTAAACTCTTTGATCCGGAAAAGAATAAATGCAATGTATTTAGTCCTAAAAACGGGAACGCAATCGCCGCACAAAGCGATTTTGTGAGCCTTTGCGTTTTTCCTATACCTTCCATTGAGGCAAAATTGCCTCAAATATGGCCCAATCACCGCTTTTCTGAGCGGATCGGAAACGAACCGCTCAGATGTGAACTCTCTCATAGAGAAGCATGGTGGAACCGCTTTCAGGGTTTTGAAAAAAACTCCCGCGCTTACAATTGGCCAAAAAACGCCTCTAGTGTGTCTAAAAGCTTGTGAAAAAATTGCACTGCCTTTAGACAATAAAATCTTAAAATAATCATACCGCCGCCAGGGAGGGTAACACATGGGCATCTGAGGAAACATTAACATTTGGGGGGACAGAGGACAGGGGTTCCATCATGTTCTTTGCTTGTTACGATATCGCACACTGTTACCACAGCACACCCGATCGATCACGTCAGTTGCAGGTTTCTCAGTATGTTCATTCAATATATACAACCAATTGCAGCCTGAAATCAGTTGAGTTGTTGATTGGACATGGGTTATATAATGCATAGGGACTTTGAAATCATTCATAAAATTCAGCCCCATAGACTTGTAAATTGAAGTCTGGTTTAGACAATCCTGCCTATCCTTATTTACAAACTGCTTGTTTCCCCCCAGGCAGGACTGTCTCTGCCGCCTCGGTTCAGAGGCAGGAAATGGAAGTCAGATGAACCACAAAACAACCCTAGGCAGTTGCCTAGGGCCTGGAGAGAGTCTAGGGGGCTGGTGCATGCTAGCCCGAACAACATTTTATGCAAAACAAAGCCGGGTGATCATCAGAGGTGGGCAAAAACTGCTATCTTGCCAAGGGCTCTGTTTCATGGTTTATCCTTTTCCTAATGATATGCTAATAGTCCTGGATGGCATGGAGATGTACTGCACATTGTACAGAGCTTGGGATTGCCCAGTCACAGACACTTGCTGCCGATTTTGAGTGACTCGGTTGCAATCCGGAGATATCTGCATTTTTACTTCTGGACGTCTGGCAGAGAACTCCTGAGTGTTGCTGAACTTTGCTCAGTGTGGTTTGTACTGACTGTCCCTTTAGATGGAGGGAGTTCCCACAATGCTTTGCTGCTTTATATGCAAATAAGGTGTACAATGTTTATCTCATAGGATATTTTATTTCCTCCCAAAATGTGGCAAATGTGTCTCTAAAATAAATAAGATAAGCACTGATGTATGTTTCCATGTACTAATTATAATATGGGAGGAAAACATACAATATCAGTATCTCTCCCTAATGTGTAGTTACCGGCCACAGCAGGCCTTATATAGCAAACACAGAGCAGTATAACACTGCCCAGATGATCCTCAGTGGTCTGGGGTGCAGGCTTCAAACCTGTAGCTGTTTAGCGACAGAGTGGTTCAATTCCACCTTCTGGGCGATTGCTGAATGCACAAGTCACATCTTCACCAAACTAGGGTGCATTTTTCACACATGTATATTGCCATTAGAATGCGTACGGTAGAATATAAAAGTATATGAGATGGCTTCAAACCATTTAAAAAAATGTGCATACATGTCAATGTCAAACTGGCAGCAAAAAAGACAAAAAAATCCCTTCCAGTTGTGTATAATGTATTTTAGTAGAAAATGTATGTGTAGTTTGGTCTTGCATTTTTTTTATGCTGTTTTTGGAAGCAGATGACTCTGTGGACTTTTTAGGAAACCTGAGATGTCCTCCTGCGCGGCCCCGCTCGTCTTCAGTCTGGGCTGCACTGCCCAATCTCCCAGAGTGTCCTGCTCAGGTTGTGGGTAGTGTTGGGCGAACAGTGTTCGCCACTGTTCGGGTTCTGCAGAACATCACCCTGTTCGGGTGATGTTCGAGTTCGGCCGAACACCTGACGGTGCTCGGCCAAACCGTTCGGCCACATGGCCGAACTAAGAGCGCATGGCCGAACGTTCCCCGAACGTTCGGCTAGCGCTGTGATTGGCCGAACGGGTCACGTGGTTCGGGCCCGAACGCGCTCTGATTGGCCGAACGGTCACGTGGTTCGGGTAAATAAATACCCGAACCACGTCATATCTCCGCCATTTGTCTGTGGGTTTAGCTTTGGGTAGGCAGGCAGGGTAGTTCGCTCTCCAGCCACGCTAGCCAGGGTCCCCCCCAGTCATTGTGTGTCGCTGCTGGGAACAGTAGTACACCGCTCGCTCAGCCACACTATATATAGCATTGTTTACTGCCACTGTGTACCTCGCTCAGCCATGCTATATATAGCATTGTGTTTTCTGACACTCTGTGTACACGGCTTAGCCTGGCTATATAGCATTGTGTGTACTGCCACTGTGCACCTCGCTCAGCCACGCTATATATAGCATTGTGTTTTCTGACACTCTGTGTACACGGCTTAGCCTGACTATATAGCATTGTGTGTACTGCCACGGTGTACCTCGCTCAGCCACGCTATATATAGCATTGTGTTTACTGCCACTCTGTGTACACGGCTCAGCCAGACTATATAGCATTGTGTGTACTGCCACTGTGCACCTCGCTCAGCCACGCTATATATAGCATTGTGTTTTCTGACACTCTGTGTACACGGCTTAGCCTGACTATATAGCATTGTGTGTACTGCCACTGTGCACCTCGCTCAGCCACACTATATATAGCATTGTGTTTACTGCCACTCTGTGTACACCGCTCAGCCAGACTATATACCATTGTTTACTGACACTCTGTGTACACCGCTCAGCCAGACTATATACCATTGTTTACTGACACTCTGTGTACACGGCTCAGCCTGACTATATAGCATTGTGTGTACTGCCACTGTGTACCTCGCTCAGCCACGCTATATATAGCATTGTGTTTACTGCCACTCTGTGTACACGGCTCAGCCAGACTATATAGCTTTGTGTGTACTGCCACTGTGCACCTCGCTCAGCTACGCTATATATAGCATTGTGTTTTCTGACACTCTGTGTACACGGCTTAGCCTGACTATATAGCATTGTGTGTACTGCCACTGTGCACCTCGCTCAGCCACGCTATATATAGCATTGTGTTTTCTGACACTCTGTGTACACGGCTTAGCCTGACTATATAGCATTGTGTGTACTGCCACTGTGCACCTCGCTCAGCCACGCTATATATAGCATTGTGTTTACTGCCACTCTGTGTACACCGCTCAGCCAGACTATATACCATTGTTTACTGACACTCTGTGTACACCGCTCAGCCAGACTATATACCATTGTTTACTGACACTCTGTGTACACGGCTCAGCCTGACTATATAGCATTGTGTGTACTGCCACTGTGTACCTCGCTCAGCCACGCTATATATAGCATTGTTTACTGACACTCTGTGTACACGGCTCAGCCAGACTATATAGCATTGTGTGTACTTCCACTCTGTGTACACCGCTCAGCCAGACTATATAGCATTGTGTGTACTGCCACTGTGTACCTCGCTCAGCCACGCTATATATAGCATTTTTTACTGACACTCTGTGTACACGGCTCAGCCAGACTATATAGCATTGTGTGTACTGCCACTCTGTGTACACGGCTCAGCCAGACTATATAGCATTGTGTGTACTGCCACTCTGTGTACACCGCTCAGCCAGACTATATAGCATTGTGTGTACTGCCACTCTGTGTACACGGCTCAGCCAGACTATATAGCATTGTGTGTACTGCCACTCTGTGTACACCGCTCAGCCAGACTATATAGCATTGCGTACTCTGCCAGTCAGTGTGTATATTGCTGGGATCAGTAATACTCCACTCACCGCCAACCACTATATGAGCTCACCATGAGTTCCTCAGAGACCTCCGCTGTGAGCAGCACTCCCAACAACAGCAACAGCCAACGCCCCACGCAAGCTATAACATCCACCCCAGCAGCCAGTGGTCAGCAGCAGCCCTCTCCGGAGGAGAATGTTGTGTCCATCGGCCCGTCGCCAGAACGATTAATGAGGGCTGCCATTGAGGAGATGATGGGGCCTGATGTGGAGGAGGAGGTCGGGCTCAGGCCAGCATCCCAAGTTAATGTTGAGGACGATGAGGGGTCTGTGTCTGGGGATGTTGGGGTGGCAGAGGTGGTGGGTGGGTCAGACTCAGGAGAAGAGTTGTATGATGAGGATGATGATCGGGACCATCTGTATGTGCCTCAGAGTCCGACCCCGGAAAACATGTTGTATCGTGTGTTTAGGTACTGAAATCTGCGTTCCCACTTCCCAGTACTGCCCGCAGTGCCCGGGTCCACGGATCCATATAATTTTTTGGGCAGCACTATCAAACTGTGGTACTATGAGTGAGTTGCCATGGTCCTTCTGTGCTGCCTGTCACACTCACCGTCTGTCTGCAGATGGATTGTTCAACACAGCTACGCCATCTGACATGTAGTCCTGGACCTTGACCATCTTCTCTAGGCGATTGGTGTTGGAGGACGTGGAACTGCCCGATTGCTGTTCTGTGGGCTGCTGCATGGGTGTCAGAAAATGTTCCCACTCCAAGGACACTGCCAATACCATTCCCTTTTGGGCACTAGCAGCAGCTTGTGTTCTTTGCTGCCCTCCTGGTCCTCCTGGGTTTGCTGAAGTCAGTCTGTCGGCGTACAACTGGCTAGAGAAGGAGGAGGATGTCAATCTCCTCTCTAAAGTCTCCATCCTCAAGGGCCTGCTGGAATTGTTCCATTTTTGACCTGTCTGACACTTTCTTCAATCAGTTTTTTAACATTGTGTTTGTATAAACTGGGTATAAACCCAGTAATTGGTGTTGTCCAGATTCCAGAATAATGAATAATAATGAATAGTGAATAATGCGCGGGCCGCGTTCAATGCAGTCTAGCATGAATTGAGCCATGTGTGCCAGAGAGTCCTGCCAGACTCCTCTATCTTCATGTTCTTGTAAGCGCTGTGATTGTTGTGATGCACCATATTCGTCACCAGCATCACTTTCTTCCTCTTCTGCTGTCCTTTCCCGCTAAATTGTGGAAGTCCAACGTGCACCGCTCTGTCCCTCGGCAGTGGGGGCATCCAATTCCTGCTCCAACTCCAGCTGTTCCTCGTCCTGTTCTTTGTCATAGCTGGGACCAGCGTTTCCTGAGGCAGGTTGCCTGATGTTGGTATCATCACGCTGATCGTTTTCATCTTCAGAATCCCCCACTTGCATCATGCCAGCGGTTTCCATCTTCAACATTGATTTCTTCAGTAAACACAGCAGTGGTATTGTAATGCTGACTGTAGAGTTGTCACTGCTCAGTCACGCAACGTGCATTGCTCAAAATTTTGGAGGACTTGGCAGAGATCCAACATGGTGGCCCAATCAGATCCACAGAAGCTTGGTAGCTACTAGCTGCTGGAATGCGCCTCGGCACTGCGCAAAAGCGTGCTAGCATGTGCAGCGTAGAATTCCAGCGCGTAGGCAGGGACATCACCCAGCGAGCGATGGTGCGCTAGATTGAAGCGCTCCTGCATCTCTTGGTGAGTCCTTCAGAAGCGGTACTGGACTTTTAACAATGTTTTTTTTTTTTCCTTCAACAGAAGATCTGCCACGTTGGAGTGAGGAGGACGCCGCCGACCCCGACACCAAGCAGAACCCCGGCGAACTCCAAGCAGAGGATCTTCAGGAACCCTCAAGGCTTTGAGCAAGCTGAGGAGGATCAGCAGTCCCGACGAGACCTCTCCTCATATGCGACTGAGTGCAGTGGAGCTCCCCAGAACAACCTCTCAGTTGTCACTTTGTCACTGGTCACTTTGTCACTTTGTCATTTTGTCACTTTGTCAGTTGTCACTTTGTCACTGGTCACTTTGTCACTTGTCACTTTGTCATTTGTCACTTTGTCACTTGTCACTTCTCACTTTGTCACTTGTCACTTTGTCATTTGTCACTTTGTCACTTGTCACTTCTCACTTTGTCACTTGTCACTTTGTCATTTTGTCACTTGTCACTTTGTCACTTGTCACTTCTCACTTTGTCATTTTGTCACTTGTCACTTTGTCACTTTGTCACTGGTCACTTTGTCACTTGTCACTTGGTCACTTGTCCAGATGATCTCGGTACACCTCCTGAGATTCAAATTCCTGCACACATTGCTCTGGGATTTGGGTGTGATGAATGATGCATCTAACTGGCCACCGGAGGCAATTAAGGCCTTCAAAACATTGAAAGCAGCTTTCTGTTCCGCCCCCATTTTGCGTCATGTTGAGTTGTTGACGTCATGTTCATCCTCGGCCTTGCCTTGCATTTCAGTGCGAGGTGCATTTTCCACAGAAAAAGGTTGTGAATCCGGGCACAACATTTGTGGCTGTTCCATTGACCTTTCACAGGTAGAAGTTTGTGGGGGTGGGAATAGCTCCTCCGAATAACCCATTGTGTCCTGAAAACTACTTATTGCATTGCTTTGCGCACACATTTTTTTGTCCTCATGCAAGGCCTGAGTTGCACCTGAAAGCGTGGCCTTCTCCTCCTGCGCCTCCTCCTGTTTCATCACGTCTGCTGCTGCTGGGTTAGCGTTGACGCCCGGTCCCTGTTTATTGAACCTCTTATCTTTATTACATTTATGACTGCATGGCGGTAAAAAGCATGCTATCCGCACGCTTCTTGTCCTCATGCAAGGCCTGGGTTGTTGTGTCTCAAAAAGCATGGCCTTCTCCTCCTGCACCTGCTCCTGTTCCATCACGTGTGCTGCTGCTGCTGGGTTACCGTTACCGGTCCCTTTTCCTGGAACCTCTTCTCTGTATTACATTTATGACTGCATGGCGACAAAAAGCATGTTACCTGTGCAAAGAAACATGACATTCTCCACATTTAAAAGACAGTTTTTCCTTTGAAACTTTACAATCAATTTTCTCAAAAACTATAAGCTCTTTTTCAAATATTTTTTTTCCTCTTGTACCCACTCCCAAGGTGCACATACCCTGCTAATTTGGGGTATGTAGCATGTAAGGAAGCTTTACAAAGCACGAAAGTTCGGGTCCCCATTGACTTCCATTATGTTCGGAGTTCGGCGCGAACACCCGAACATCGCGGCGATGTTCGGCGAACGTTCGCGAACCCGAACATCTAGGTGTTCGCCCAACACTAGTTGTGGGGTGGTTTGGTGGGTGGAAGGTGAACCCGGGTTCAGGTGGCCTTTGTAGGTACGCAACCCTGCATGCTTATGAATACTCACTTAGGGGTACGCCATCCAGCCGGTAAACCACAACACAAGAAGTTCACCCATTACTAATCACCATATACATTTAAAATAAAAAATAAAAATTTATTAAAAACATCAGAAATGTCTAACATCACCTAACTATGGTAAAGGGGAAAAATTGTCCATCAAAAGAAGAATAGCAAGGCCTCGGGTCTGTGTTGTTTAAAGGGGACCTGAACTCTTGCACAGGACAGAAGGAAAACACAGAGAAATCCACCCTGTATGTATTTAGAGTTTTTAGCCTGACTAATTCCAGCTCACCTGTGACTAATCACAAGTTCTAATTTGATCTCTTCCCTGGGTCACATGACTGCTACAGCAGAGCAGCTAATTTTGGAAATACAGGATGTTAACTCTATGGGCTTGATATACAAAGCCGTGCAAACTGTTTAGCTTTGTGAATCAAGCCCAAAGTCTGCTTCTCCATGAAAGCAGGAAGTAGACACACTGAAAGATTAGTATCAGCAGTAACAAATAAATGTTTTTTTCTTTAAAGAGTTACTTAAAGGGAAGGTTCAGGGACTGTATCAAGAAAATAAAAATCCAAATCCACTTACCTGGGGCTACCTCCAGCCCGTGGCAGGCAGGAGGTGCCCTCGGCGCCGCTCCGCAGGCTCCCGGTGGTCCCCGGTGGCGAGCCCGATCTGGCCAGGAACTACTGAGCCTGCGCAGTACAGCCCGGAGGACGTCCGATGACGTCAGCGCGCACGAGTGACACGCACTTTGGAGCGCAGAGGAAGCCCGACCTGGCAGCCGGCCTGGCCAGTCCCAGGGCTTCTTACAGTCCCCTGGACAGTGGCATAGCTAAGGAGCTGTGGGCCCCAATGCAAGTTTTACAATGGGGCCCCCCCAAGCACTCTATGCATAGCAATTGATGCGGTGGCACCACAACCTGCCAATGGCAACTACAGTGTTAGAGGCGGGGTTGCTCGTAAACTACGCCAGCGCGAATCTACGCATCGTAGTACGCAACTACGCGTCGTAGTTCGTAGGCGAAGTTTAAGAACTACACTTACGCATTTCCGCGTAGTCGTAGTCCCGCTATGCGTAGCTTCGCCCGCTACGCGTAGTTGACGTATGTATTGCGAAGTCAACTACGCGTGCGGTAACTGCACTGATATGGGTCATTGCGCATGTGCAGAAATGTTATTGCCCTTTGTACGCATACAATTTCGCATTGGATGTTGGAATATGATTAAATTAGTTTGTGTATGCGCATAGTTAGCAGATTATTGCGGAAATTTTTCCGCATAAGGGCATAAGCGGTCGCATCAACTACGCTACGCAATACGTAAAGCTTGCGTATTTTAATGCGTAGTCTACGGTATGCTAACGTAGCGAAGTGGCTGATTTCGGAGCCGTAGATTGCGAAGCGTATTTGCGTAAAAATACGCGTAGTTCCAGCGTAGCGAAGTTGGCTGCCTACGACCATCCCTGGTTAGAGGTGCAAGAAGGGGATGGGGAACAGTTTGTTAATGATTACTACTGTTCAAAGTATCTATAGAAGTGATTATT
The DNA here is from genome assembly GCF_040937935.1 of Hyperolius riggenbachi. Classification (NCBI taxonomy): domain Eukaryota; kingdom Metazoa; phylum Chordata; class Amphibia; order Anura; family Hyperoliidae; genus Hyperolius; species Hyperolius riggenbachi. Next base: position 439,942,311 of record NC_090650.1, read on the forward strand.
ATGAGCACAGGACCAATAAAGAGCTAATACTGCAGTTGAGGGAGGGCCCTACAGGGCCCCTCTGGCCCAAGGGCCCCGATGCGGTCGCAACCTCTGCAACCCCTATTGCTACGCCCCTGCCCCTGGAGTCCTCCTGTGCCCACAACGTCCATCCAAGGCCCTCCGGCAAGCAGCGGCAGCTCCTGCCAGTCAATGACTACTGTGCATGCGTGGCCCAGAGCCGCACACACCCTATTCGTGCTCCTGCTATCAGGAGAGCGCTGCGCATGCGCAGGATGCTCCCCGTCACAGGTGCGCCATGCCAGCCAGCTTTGTGGGGGTCGCCCCTTCTGGCTGGAGGGACTTGGATGAACATCGTGGGCACAGGAGGACCCCAGGGAGCTGCAAGAAGTCCTGGGTAAGTTAAACTGTTTTTTTTTTTATTCAGATTTCCTTTAAAGGTTATTATGCTGTTGCTGATCTTTTAGAGCAGAGAGGAAGTTCTGTTATACTGTAGCGCTGATTTGTGTATCTCAGCTTTGAAATCTTCTGAGGTTTAACACTGAACTTTGCTCAGTGTGGTTTGTACTGACTGTTCCTTTAGAAGCACAGAGGCAGCTCCCACAATGCTTTGCTGTTTTCTATGCAAATAAGATAGGCAATCTTTAGCTTGTAGACTATTTATTTTTCCTATTAAAAGTGCTAATAGTATAGTTATCCCTGATGTTAATAAATACACATTGATGTATACATTTATATATTCATAACAAGGGGGGAAAATACACTATCAGTATCTCTCCCTAATGTGTAGTTACCGGCCACAGCAGGCCTTATATAGCAGACACAGAGCAGTGTAACATTGCCCAGATGATCCTCAGTGGTCTGGGGTGCAGGCAGTGGCGTAGGGCCCGAGGTCGCAGGGGTCGCACGTGCGACCGGGCCCGCCTCCTGCAGCCATGAGGGTGGGGCCCGGCCGGCCGCTCCCCCTCCTGTGCGTATGGCGGTGGTTAGGCACTTACTTTCTTTTTTTATTAAACCCCGTCTGAAGCTGTCTCCCGAGTCCCGACCCGTGCTGTGTGGCCACTAAAATGTTACTAGTTGCATCCCTTCTCCTCTCCCTCCCATGAAAGAGTCAGTCACTCACTTTGTGCCCGTTTATAGCTGACAGCAGCGGCTGTTACACATTTCAGTGAGGGCATTCTCCTGTATCTTTAAGTGTCCCCACTTAATGAGGTCATCAAGGAACTGGAAGGACCTTTACTCCACAGAAGAATGCTGCTGTCTGGAATGTGGAACTCAGCC